>NW_027508755.1:35000-55000 GCF_051911475.1 Siphateles boraxobius | reverse complement strand
TTGTATTTGGCAACGCTCTTCACAGGGTAATAATCCTGGCTCCCTGTCACTGTATGTGGGCATTCTGAAAGGAAACCAATATTACATTCACAAAGCTTAACACTACTATAAACAAGCCATTATAGAATGATAAGTGGTTATTAAGCTAGAATGGGTTGTACTTAGTTACAGTTTTTTTATTGTAGTTATTATGGTACAGAAGTTGTATTGAACACTGGTAATTTACTGTAAATGTAATCAACACAAACTTTAGGGTTGGGCATTTGTAATAAATATATTGGCAAACAAAGACAAGTTAAATCCATGAATTCAAATCATAGCAAAGACTAACATGCTTTTGACTGTGAAAACCAAAACCAAAAGCAAAAACATGTATGTTACTTTCTGACTATGCTATTATGTTGCCAAATAATTGCCAGAAGACTGTAGCAAGGTACTACAGCTCACACTAATCAATTTTGTGGCATTCAGTCCACACTCCTATACAGAAAGCTGGACAAGCAGTACATCAACATACCTTTCCTTTTTTTCGGCCGCACTGTAGCGGGAGCAGGACAGCCTCCATCCACAACTTCCACTGTTAAACAAGGTAATAACAACATATTTAAATGTTTATGTTGGGTTTTCTGCAAGGATTTGTATCTAACAAAGAGCTGTAGAATATGATGTGTAGGCCCAGGACATCTCTGCAGCGCCACAATATTTCATTTAAAATGGTATTTTAACACAAATTTTGCCTTTAACAAATATTGCACCTCCTGTGATTTGAAAATTGCAGTAGGTCATATTGCGGGTTCGATAAGATTTTGATTAGTTGTTCAGCCCTACTGTTAAATAAACAATTGAACATATTAATTTGGACATCGCCCAAACCTAATAGACCACAGCCACTTACAAATGCAAATACAGCCTTCATGAAGACTCACAACAATTAATATAAATCCCAATGTATGGATTACACACATTACATCAACACACCTTTCCTTTTATTCGGCCGCACGATAGTGGGAGCAGGACAGCCTCCTTCCACAACTTCATCTGTTAAGTATAGAGAAACATTTAAAATATGTAAAAAAATATTTTAAAACATTTGCTAAATGTTGCATCCATGTCACCCACATGAGGAATACAATTAGGCACAGTTTATAATGAAGACTGGGCTTTATTTGTCAAAATGTTTTTCCAAGGTGAGACAGAGACCTTTAAAGAATGCTCTTTAGACACAGGCCAATTTCGAATAATACAACCAGGTGTCCTACACATTTCAAAAGTGACGGATGCAACTCTCCACAAAATAAAAGGAATATTGCATACATTCTGCAACATTTTCATATGATATTGCACAACGTGATATTGCAATTACGATAGTGAGTCAATATATTGTGCACTACGAATGCGGACGACACCAAAACACCCAGAAACAAAGTCTTAAATATGGGCAAACACAGGCATGATTGAAGTAATGAAGTAATGACAACAGCAGCAGTTCATGGAATTTGATGAGAGGTTCTAATCCAATAATCATTTTAAAATATATATACAGTGGTGGCCAACATTATTAAAACGGTTACATTTTTTGATGTTTTAAAAGAAGACTTCCTATCTTCAAGGCTTCATTTATTTGATCCAAAATACAGCAAAAACAGTAATATTGTGAAATATTTTTACAATTTAAAATATCTGTTTTCTATTTGGTTATATTTTAAAATGTAATTTATTTCAGTTATCCCAAAGCTGAATTTTCATTATCATTACTCCAGTCTTCAGTGTCACATGATCCTTTAGAAATCATTCTAATATGCTGATTTGATGCTCAAGAAACATTTATATATATATATATATATATATATATATATATATATATATATATATGTATTTGGCAGACGCTTTTATCCAAAGCGACTTACAGTGCACTTACAGGGACAATCCCCCCGGAGTAAAGTGCCTTGCTCACAGACACACTGTGTAATTTATTATTATTATTATCAATGTTGAAAACTGTTTTTTTTTTAATAATAATAAAGGTTTCGGGACTCTGAATTCGTTTACAGTTTCACATTACACAAAGTAAGAGTATGGTTTTGTGGGGCTTATAACTTATTTTCAATACTCTTCATATACTGTAGCTCCTTTCATGCTTACCTTTTTCAAAAGAAACTGGGGAGGCTGCTGAAGGTCCTTCTGGGGAGTGGGGTCTTTTCCCCAGGTTCTGGGATTGCTTTACCAAGGGTGCTAAAGAGGACACTGACTGTCCAATTGGGGACTTCGGTGGTCCAATAAGGGCTGCTGGAGGTCCCGTTGGAGCTGTTAGGGGATTAAGCAGGGCCACTGCTTCCTGCTGATTTGATATGACCATTGCTGGTCCTGTTGGGGGTTCAACTGGGGCTGATGAACTTTCAATTACATGTGGGGTCCAGCCTGCATTGTAGAAGTACATAATTATTTAGAAAAACATCGATCAACCTTTTTCACAATTTTAAGTCATTTTATAGAACAAACATCTAATCGATTAATCAAGAAGAAAAAAACAACAGTAAAAATAATCGTTAGTTGCAGTCGTAGTAGCAAAAAGAGATGTGTATAGACCTAACAAGTGCTGTTCTACCAAACTACTTCTTCCTAAGCTGTATTGATTTAATAGGTGAATGTTCTCAAGACATGTGATGGATGTTTGAGATAGTCTGGTGGATGACCAATTGTGCCATTTTTTCTACTGGAATTTTATAATTAAAATTATAGCATGGCTAATTACATTGTCTTCCAATTCAATTCAATAGAATAGAATAGAATGACACATTTATTTAGAACTTTCATATGTACTACTGTAGACCCAAAGCGCTTTACAATCATATCAGGGGTTCTCCTCAACCACCACCAGTGTGCAGCATCCACTTTGGTGATGTGACGGAAGCCACCGTAAAACGGCGCCAGTGCGCTCATCACACCAGCTACTCTGCTAGGACTAGTGTTACCACCTAAAAAGTTTAGAGCCCTGATCTGCAACATCTATAATGAACATGGATCACTAAGTTTAGGGCCAGACACTGTTTTAGTGAAAAAAGGCAGCATATCTGCATGCGTTTATAAAAGAAATTTCATTTCTTTAATCCACCATCACAGTTCAAGCTTGGTTTAGTATAAAAGCCAAATATACTGGATCGCCTGGTGTGTGCGCTCTATTTTATTTAAGATTAAAATGAAAACCAAGCAGATAAAATGAATGTTATTTTATTGGTACTTAAACGTGAGCAGCTAAATAGCTCGCTGCTTAGCTTTTAACCTCTCCCAATTAGTTTAGTTTTAGTTGTAAGCAAAAACCATCAATGATAATCTGAATGATCTATTAGTCAAGAGAAGGAAACCACAGGCTTACCTGTGAGGCTGTGACAGCATCAAATACAGGACATTTTCTAAAATAAATAACAGAATATTCTTACCTTGAATAACAATATCATACATGCCCTTAATTCTTTCAAGGCATGTGTGTGATGTCTCACTCAGCTGGCAGCGGGGTGCCAAAACCTCAGACACCCAATTGTTTGGCTTTTATCCAGGCTTGGAGAGAAGTAAAAACCCCCTTAACCCCAGGGCCTGCAATTTTTCTAGCTAAAAATACAAGGACACACATACAAAATTACATATATTATTTAAAACTATATCTAGCAACATTTGGAAAATAACCTGCATAAAAACAATACAAGAAATTGCATACCAACAACAGAGTTTCATCCTGTATATGAGAGGTAGTCCGATTATTTTTTTGCATTTGAACCCAGCTCTCCCTCTTCTGATCAAATCTTTTTAGTTTCTTTTCTAGCCTCAGCTTATGTGGCTGTTCTTTCTTGCATGTGTTGAAAGTTTTGCAGGCCACATTTAGATCTTTATGGCAGACCGTACAGTTTCGCCTGGTTGACCCCTGGCCTGGCATTTCTATTATAGATAAAGTAAGAGAGTGACAGATTTTGTGAAGAACTTCTTTCACACAACCAAAACAGAACAAGATTTAAATAAAAAAATGCAATACTTAGGCTACTTGAAAACACCAGGCTTCTGGAAGAGAGGAATAAAGAGAGATAGTGTGTGTGTGTGTGTGAGAGAGAGAGAGAGAGAGAGAGAGAGAGAGACTGAGAGTGAGACTGACAGTGAGAGTGAGACTAAGGCCCTGTCCCATTTCTCCCCCCTTAAAACTTCCACTTGGTTTTGAGTGCCCTCGAAATTAAAGTCCCCTCAACAAGGGAAGTGGAGTTGAAGATCTTTCCCTATGAAATGGGACACCACTATATGCAAATTAGCGCGGCAAACCTCACTACGTCACGCGCAGCAAACCTCACTACGTCACACGCAGCGTTAACGTGTCTACTACTATTTTCATTCAGAAAATGCCGGTTCCAGCTGTTGTGTGGCCTGTGTTCGTTTATCTACGTCTGATGAATCAACAGAGACATGTGGAATATAGAAGACGCATTCGGTTTTTTTTTTGTCTGTATTTAATCGTTTAGACGCGCACATGAAACCCAAAATATAGTTCGCTTGTCTAGTTGCAGTCCGTTTCCGAGCGCGCGCCGCCATGGGAACAGGGTCAACGTCTCTTGCGCAGATCATTGTGTTTATAATAGCACTTTTTACAGTCAAACACCTCCCGCAATTTAGAATCAGCAATTTTACAACAATCACTGATTGTGCTCAGTGCAGTTTGGGTTTAACGTTAGGGAGAATTTCCTCTTTTTCTTCACAACGCGCTGTCATTTGGAGAAATGACAGCGCGCTGTGAAGAAAAAGATGAAGCACTAACGTTAGACGAACGCGGCTAGTTTTTAATAGTTTTACCTCACATCTTCTTTTTATAATCCTTGGAAGCCAAAATCGAAAATAAAATTAGATGAACCAGATCAGATGTATATTTGATGGGCAGACTCTCTCGAAGCACTCGGCAGATATCATGAACATCGTCGGATAGATAGCTTTGTGAAATATTTTCTAACATTAGTGTTCAAAACTTAACAGTCCATTGGATGTGCATCAAACTAACAGGCCCTAAGAGTGAGAGAGAGAGAGAGAGTAGTTCTTGAGAGTTGAGAGTGAGGGGAAGTTCCGTTCAGCAGCAGCAGCAAGAAAATGAGCTCCTGATTTTTTGCTTTTTAAATGTTGTTTTAAGACAAGACAGACAATCAGTTTTTATAAAACTTTATAAAATAAGACCTTCTGCAACATATTAACTACAAAAGGACATTGAACTGATCAAGAAAATTCAGCAGAAGACAACTAGCTGACAACCAACAGACAGAAGGCTGACAGAACTAAGGCTTAAAGGCCCCACAACTGCCACGAGAGAGAGAGGAAAAGAGAAACTCAGAGTGAGTACAGAAAATATCTACAATCAACAACCTTTGTTTTGGAGAAAGATTTGCCCAAAAACTGTGATTTAATTAAGTTACAATATAAGGGCTAACTCCAGTAGATATAAACATTCATAAAACAACAACAACAACAACAAACTGCCAGCAACTGTCAGAATATTTGAAAAATGACAGAATCAGTCCCTATAACATACCCATCCAAAGCTACCAATGAGATCCTAAAGAAAAAACATAAAGAAAAGCTCCTCAAGGACAACCCAGAAACCCTGTACTCAGACTTGTACAGGAATGGAGAGGTCAGTAACACAATATTCTACACAGAAGACCCCGAAGCCTGGCACTCAGCGATCAGACATCATTACCCCACAGTAATCAGAAAGAGCATCAGTAATGGATGGAAACTGCAGATTAAAGAAGGGGAGGATTCAGATTCAGATGTCACGATAACAGCGAACCTATATAAAAATGGGACTGTAATGATTCAGGGGAAGCTGAAACAATTTGAAAAGGATTTCCTGCAAATTAAAGAAAAAGCTCAGCTGAACAAGATCAGCCCTAATACACAGAAGCATGCAGGAGACACCTCGACCTCCAGCCATCAGTCCACAACTGAGCAGTCCCGGTGTTCCGGAAAATTGAGTTCCCCTGTTTCCCCTTCAGCGCGCATGCGCAACAGCAAGACGAAAATCATCATCTCACGTCATTATTCATCTTCATGTGTAAACACTGTCATCCATCCATCAGTCTCTTACACTGAGCACACAGGGGGAACCGTTTTACCCGCTGGCCCAGAAAAAGTGGTCCCCCCCCCTGCAATATTACATTTTTAGTATTCATAACACACTGCAGTGATGCTGGTGATGTATTTAAGTGTATAATAGGGGATGTATAACAATACACTGAATCTGTTAAACTATAAACATTTTTTATTAAACAAAAACACAAAACCTACACACTTTACATACTTTCAACAACATACACACTTTCGAAAACTCACAATTCAGCTTTGTCGCAATGTGGAGAAAGGACCAAAAAGCGAAAGCTGGTTACTGAGATTTACTGTTCAGTGACATAAGGCAGTCTGGCAGTCTGCCATTCACCGGCCATCTTGGCGGACGCAGAACTAGAGAAGGAAACTCAAAAATGGCCTGGCAGCAACCAAGCGGAGTGTAAGAGATATGATGGTAGACAGGATACACTTAGGGACATATGAGCGCAGACTCAGTAGCACAGAGAAGCAGTCTTGCAGGCAGCTTCACTGAGCAGAGCTCACGATGGACACACAAGACAGGAAAGGACAGGACTAGGCTAGACTGGACAAGGTGGGTAAATCACAAAGTAGAGCATCTATAAATAGCATGCACACCACAGTCAAACAATAAACTGACAAAGAGGTGGAAAAACAGAGACTTAAATAGCAGAAAGATCATAGCAAAGGATCAACAGGTGTAATTTTCATGAGCGCAAATGCAGTGGATGAACACTGCGATAAATGATAGTTTACAGTTGTGTCAGAGAACATGTGCAGGATAGAGAGCCTAAACAAGATAAGGGAAAATCTTGGTCTATAATTTACCTTGGTCTATGTAGTGCAAGCTGGGCAATAATAATCTGCCTCTGCTGGTGGGTTGCCAACACATGACTGGTGGTACCACCTGTCACATCCATCACAGGCAATCTGAATGATCATAAAATATAATGTCACAAAATAATTTTATTTCAACATTAGATTAGATTAATCTGTTACAACTATTTTTAAAATAAATAAACTAAAAACTAATTTAAAAAAAGTCCCATTACCCAAGCAGGTGGCAAGACTGGGTCACTTGGATTTTCTTCTCCACAGAACCTACAGAGATCACTCAAATCTTCTACAAAAGTGTACAGAGTGTCAATAACATTTAGACACTGGATTAATCATAAAGCAATCAGCCATAGAATTAAAACCACTGGCAGGTGAAGTGAATAACATTATCTTGCTACAGTGGCACATATCAGGGGGGTGGTATATATAGGTTAGCAGGTGAACAGTCAGTTCTCAATGTTGACGTGTTGGAAGCAGAAAAGAATGAGCAAATGTAAGTATCACAATGCTAACATTATATTCAAAAATATACTTACTCATTATAATAGCATTAACTGTTTATGTCCAGTTTTGTCTGTGTTCCTTGGTTTTTAATTGAATGGCATAGGCCTACCTGTTACTGTTCTAGTTAATTTTCTCTATCTGTGTATTTAAGCCCTTTGTTTCTTTGTGCAGTTGCTCTGTTGATTTGTCACCTGCATATTTCTCCTATTCTTACTAAAAAAGACTTTTGGAATTTATTCTGATTTGTGCATGTTTTACTATACCGAAACACTAGAATTGCATAGGTTTCTAGCATTAGTTGACCATTTCTTCTTTAATTAAATCATAATATTACAAAACACAATGTGCTTAAACATAAAGAACAAGAATATTTGTACTTGTCGATATGTAATGCACTGTTTATACTCATTGGAAACTGAACTTTTTTGCATTCTGTTAAAGTAATACCCCTTTACCAGCAGTTACCTGATTCCTGCATAAGCTTCATTGCCAAGTTTTTTCTTAAAAGGTTTACTGCCTTTTCTGTGTTTGCGAAGACTATTGACTGGCCTGTCAGGAGTTTTTCTGAAAACTAAAAAGTAGTATTTCAAATAAACATAACTAAACACACTTATTACAATCTAACAATCTATTTTATGCTTATCTTACATACAAAAACACCACAAGATGTGCCGTCACGTTGCACAGGGTGATGAACTGTGTCACACGTCCACCTTGACACTTTGCAGCCTTTACTCCTCATAAAGGCTCTACAAAGAAAATTGATAAATTCATGTAACAATTCCATTGTACCTATAAGAAAGATAGTAAATATTCTTTGCATTTGTTACTTAGTGGTTTCCAGGCACTTGTGCAGTTTGCGTGATGATTCTCCCATAGGATCCAAAAAAATTGTTCTTTTTTGGGATGGATAAATGGCCTGAAAATTAACAAATCACAACATGTATATTAGTTGCTACATATTGAAATAATTTTCTAAACTGTTGCTTTTATTTCACAAATGATTGAGAAAAGTAGTCTCTGTTTGCTAACGTTGGATTATCTGTTTTGCTTTATTGACTAAAATGTTTTGTTGTTTAGTACCTTGTTTACCTTCATCATCATTGGACATTAAACGTTACACATATTTGCAAGACTTACATTTGATACAAGTTTAATGAGATTTGATTGCAACTTTCTATGGACTTCATTGTGAGGTGTATTCATGGATACTCACAGCAATAGTCCAGTGATCATGCTCATTTATCACACTCAGAAGAACTTTATACTGGCGTGGATCACACTAAAATAACAATAATAATAAAAACAGATTACTAAATCAAATTAATAAAGCAATACAGAAAATAACCAATGAAGAAAAAGAATCATCATTAGAAAAGATTGTTAAATCAGATAAGGACATTGTTTTGTAAAATATTTATTACATAGTCTCAGTCCGATAAAGTTACCCTGCTTAAGGTGTGATATGACCCATTCCCATATTTGGGTCATTGCGTAGGAGTCTATCATGTATGCCTGGTCCTCGTTATCCTGGTTATGCTTCCTCACCAACATAAAAATGTGTGCATTAATAACCTTCAGAGAAACAAACATATTGGTGTTACATTGGTCCTGGATTGTAACATGTTTTGAATATATATGTGTGTGTGTGTGTGTGTGTGTGTGTGTGTGTGTGTGTGTGTGTGTGTGTGTGTGTGTGTGTGTGTGTGTGTGTGTGTGTGTGTGTGTGTGTGTGTGTGTGTGTGTTAGTGTGTGTAGGTGTGTGTGTAGGTGTGTGTGTGTGTGTGTGTGTGTGTGTAAATGTTTTATATACTGTATATTAGTATTCTTTAGACTGAAAATGCTGAATACTGTACCTCACTCTCCACTTTCCTGCCAGGTGCAACCTTTGATATGTCCATGGCAAAAATTTTGTATGGCCCAATTTTGGCCATCAGGACACAAACATTTTTGCCAGACCAAATTGAATTGATGCCTGTGAAAATTATGTAAGGAATAAATTACAACAATAACAATAAATTACCTTGGTTCAGAACTGAAAAAATATAATATAATTGTAATACATAATATATTATAATTGTCACGGATTCAACCATTCCATCAGCACTAGATGCACCTGCTAACGCTCTCTTCAGTACATGATTAACTATTTCATCTGAAGCAGGGACATTTGTCTGTGGCCATATCGTCAAGGACTCAAACACAATCAAATGGGTAAACTGAGTGCAAGATACAAGAGTTTGGACGTTACCAGAGGTAACGTTCAATATGACCTCTGGTAACGTCCAAACTCTTGTTTGGAACAAATACCTACCCTGGGCTGAGTATACACAAAACTCTCTCAGTCAAGCCACCACCGGTCTCACACCGTTCCAGTGTATACCCAGTTACCAACCATCCTTGTTTCCCTGGTCAGGTGAGCCTTTGGAAGTTCCAGCTGTGAAGCACTGGATGCAGGAGCGTGAGATACTATATTAAATACTATATTTAAGATGCAACTTACTTTTCTCAATATCACAGACCGGGACCGTGGGCACTGTGCCTGGGACCGGAGGCGCTGGGCTTTGGACCAGAGGCACTGTGCCTGGGACCGGAGGCGCTGGGCTTTGGACCAGGGGCACTGTGCCTGGGACCGGAGGCGCTGGGGTTTGGACCAGAGGCACTGTGCCTGGGACCGGAGGCGCTGGGGTTTGGACCAGGGGTACTGTGCCTGGGACCGGAGGCGCTGGGCTTTGGACCAGGGGCACTGTGCCTGGGACCGGAGGCGCTGGGGTTTGGACCAGGGGCACTGTGCCTGGGACCGGAGGCGCTGGGCTTTGGACCAGGGGCACTGTGCCTGGGACCGGAGGCGCTGGGCTTTGGACCAGGGCCACTGTGCCTGGGACCGGAGGCGCTGGGGTTTGGACCAGAGGCACTGTGCCTGGGACCGGAGGCGCTGGGGTTTGGACCAGAGGCACTGTGCCTGGGACCAGAGGCACTGTGCCTGGGACCGGAGGCGCTGGGGTTTGGACCAGGGGTACTGTGCCTGGGACCGGAGGCGCTGGGCTTTGGACCAGGGGCACTGTGCCTGGGACCGGAGGCGCTGGGGTTTGGACCAGGGGCACTGTGCCTGGGACCGGAGGCGCTGGGCTTTGGACCAGGGGCACTGTGCCTGGGACCGGAGGCGCTGGGCTTTGGACCAGGGGCACTGTGCCTGGGACCGGAGGCGCTGGGCTTTGGACCAGGGGCACTGTGCCTGGGACCGGAGGCGCTGGGGTTTGGACCAGAGGCACTGTGCCTGGGACCGGAGGCGCTGGGGTTTGGACCAGAGGCACTGTGCCTGGGACCAGAGGCACTGTGCCTGGGACCGGAGGCGCTGGGGTTTGGACCAGGGGTACTGTGCCTGGGACCGGAGGCGCTGGGCTTTGGACCAGGGGCACTGTGCCTGGGACCGGAGGCGCTGGGGTTTGGACCAGGGGCACTGTGCCTGGGACCGGAGGCGCTGGGCTTTGGACCAGGGGCACTGTGCCTGGGACCGGAGGCGCTGGGGTTTGGACCAGAGGCACTGTGCCTGGGACCGGAGGCGCTGGGTTCACTGTGTCAGACCTTCTGAGTCTGTGAGGAACTCGAGCTACTTCCTCCACAAATGGGACCAAGTGATCTAGATTTATTTTTTGGAATTCCACTCCATCATCACTAATTAAGTCTGCACTTTTGCCTTGTAAGGAAGCAATCATGAAGGGCCCCAGAAAATCTCTGTCTAACTTCCCTCCTTTCCTCTGCTGACTTCGGATGTTCCTTCTGAGCACCTTTTCCCCAAGAACAAAGGTGTGAATTACAGCCCTTGAAGCTTTTTTTTTTTGCTTTTTTTTTTTCCCTGGAGGCTTGCATATTTTATTAACTGCCTCATACACTTTGTCCTGCATCTGTATTGCGGGCTTGATTAGCTCTTCCTGGAGCACATCTTCCACTGTTTCAGTTACCTAGACAATAATAGGAAATTGTATATTTATAAAAAATTATTAAAACAAGATGCAGTGAATTAACTCACACTAAAAGATTCAGGAACTTCTGAGAAGTAGCGTTCCTCTCTTCCAAACATCTCCCATGTTTGTGGTTTGTCTTGACACAGTTTTCCAAGCGCGCTGGAAAAAAACAAAACAATTCTACTTTAATGCTATATGGCTACTGCTTATATGTTTGGCCAGGAGGAGTATAACTGAAACAAAACACTGCTTTATTAAAGTACTATGAACCGCACTCATGTCTACCAATGTATGAACACTCATTGTCCATGTTATCAGGTCCACTTAACATATAGGTGTATATTGTGCATCTTCAGTCATTCATCCCTTTCTCTGTATAATTTGTTTGCCTTTTCTTTATGCTCAGGCCCCATAGGCCACCACTGTAGGTATTATTTGCTGGGTTCATACAGATACTGTAAATTGAAATTCCAGCGATTTCAAGGAGTTTTCAAGCACTATTTTTGGTTTTCAAGGACTACAATTTAATTACAATATTACACTTATCAAACAGTCTTTCATTTCTTTCAAATTCTAAAAAATTAAATAAATAAAAATATAAGAAAAAAAGAAAGCCCCTATATTTCATGCATCAAGTTTGTATGGACGAATAAATACTTAAACTTTTACAATTACTAATCGTACCTCTGTATTGTGCAATTCATTCGTTCCACTAGCCCATTGGTTTGTGGATGGTACGGTGAACAAAGACTGCGCTGTATACCGAACAAAGAACAAACTTCTTTGTTGATCTAGAGAAAATAAATATATTGGTATAATAAAAAAATATATAACAACATTAATAATAAAGTAAACAGATGAGCAAATGCAAATACAAACCTGATTCACAAACTCCCTGCCTTGGTCAGTGAGTATTCTTTTCGGCGCCCCGAAACGATAAAACATTTTTACAACGCACGTTGTAACCTCCTCAGCTGTTTTGGAGACAAGTGGATAAGCCTCCACCCACTTTGTAAAGTAGTCAATAAGTACGCAAATGTACTGATTCCCACTTGAAGTCATTGACAACTTGCCAATTAAGTCCATGCCTACCAACTCCCATGGTTCAGTCACCTACACAAACAAAGCAGTCAATGTATTTTTGGACAACATTTGTAGAAGAAGAAGAAGAAGACGACGACTCACAATTATTGGAGTGTACTCTTCCTGGAGTTTGATAGGTCTATTCGCCTGGCACGCAAAACACAGTTTAATCTGAAGAGAGGAATAAAAAACATTATTTAGTAATTATTTCATACTTTTTTATAGGAACTGGCACTGTTTATACAATGTAACAAAATGTCAGTAAAACTCACCCAGTTTTCGATGTCAACTGACATCCCTGGCCAATAATATCTGCTAGAAATGGCATGTATTGTCTTCTCCTTGCCACTATGCCCACCTGCCCCACTGGCATGGAATTCTTTAAAAATGCTGTCTGCTTCTGCAGCACCTCTGACCACCTTTACTTTCAACTGTTTTTCTGTGCACTTATGGCGGATATAAAACAGTACTCCATCTATTAATTTTTTTTTTTTTAAATTCATGGATGTCATGCACTTAGTATTTTTAAGAGGTCACCTTTCTTTTTCCTAACAACAGAACTATTTGTGTTTCATGTTGAAAAAAACGTACCTCGAAGTATCAACTAACACCAAAATAAAAAATAACTACTCGGTTACTCACGTAACCTCAGTTCCCCGAGTTAGGGAACGAGTATTTATTTATTATTTAAATCCATGAGACTGTGTTACGTGACTTTTGAACACATTTTTTAGTCACCTTCACAAGCATAAAAGTACTTATCTGTATTTAAATGTCAGACAGAAACATAAGATAAACTAGGCTATATGTTTGAAAACACTGAACAGTTATATGACGAGCACTGAGTGCGTCTGTCTCTAGCACAGGCACAAGCCCCCTAGGTTTGAATGGGGAATGACGCCTCTGGCTGTAGTGAAAACTGGACACCTGCAGCGCTAACATTTATGTGTTTTATGCTAATAGCAATGCCAAATATTGTTGGATACATGAAAAATATAAATAACTGTAAGTTACAGTCTTACCCTGGACAACATAGTGATGAGCACGTCGCCGAATGACATACTTTTCTGCTTTCGATAATTTCTCGGGGTACTCTTCACTACTTTTGTAGTTTAATATTTCCTTGTATTGTGTAGGATCCATTCTGAAAATAAAAAAGGTCTAAATTGAATCTTACTTAAAGTGTTTAGACTTCTTGTAATGTAGAACTATTTAAATGAGCTACACAATCGGAATAATTAGTAGGAAAGGAAACAATCACTATAATTATCACTATAATAAGTAGTAGGAAACAATCACCATAATTTACTAAAAAATAATGGCAGTAATGTTATTAATCATGACAAAAATGCATCATAGTATTTAATATACTAAATACAACACCAAAAAAAAAAAAAAAAATAGCACAGCAAAACTTACCTCATAAATGCTTCGATCTCATTCAAACGCAAGAAATAAAATAAAAACCTTTTTTCATTATTTTACTATAAGCCGATAACCAGTAGCGCATGCGTGTACCGTGCACTGTGCATACCATGAGAGATTATAAATCAGATATTAGTTATTTGTGATAAGCAATAATGAGAGTCAATAAAAGTGCGCGTTTGTGTTATAAAGTCAAATGTGCGTAGGTGGGGGATGGGTAAAAAGAAATCTGGCGGGAATATAATATGGTGGGATCCACTCAGTGTAAGAGACTGATCGATGGATGAGTGTTTACACATGAAGATGACAATTAAATACATCACCAGCATCACTGCAGTGTGTTATGAATACTGAAAATGTAATATTGCGGGGGGGGGGGGGGGGACCACTTTTTCTGGGCCAGCGGGTAAAACGGTTCCCCCTGTGTGCTCAGTGTAAGAGACTGATCGATGGATGAGTGTTTACACATGAAGATGACAATTAAATACATCACCAGCATCACTGCAGTGTGTTATGAATACTGAAAATGTAATATTGCGGGGGGGGAACCACTTTTTCTGGGCCAGCGAGTAAAACGGTTCCCCCTGTGTGCTCAGTGTAAGAGACTGATGGATGGATGACAGTGTTTACACATGAAGATGACACTTAAATACATCACCAGCATCACTGCAGTGTGTTATGAATACTGAAAATGTAATATTGCGGCGGGGGAACCACTTTTTCTGGGGCAGCGAGTAAAACGGTTCCCCCTGTGTGCTCAGTGTAAGAGACTGATCAATACAATAACAACACAGATTACTTATTTGTGCAGTGCAATATAGTTTATTTATGTCTTCAGCAAAACGACACACAGTAATAAAAATAATAATAATAAAAAAGAACGTATAACTAGAATTAGCAAGTACGATGTAACGTTATCTACATCTGATTGAGCCATAAACATCTGAAAATATACATTCTATGCTTTAAAACCTGCATGTAATTGCGAATTAGCAAACAAACAGCGTAAAATGTACATTACTGTGATGGAGAATAAGTAAAAACACCGCGATGCACAAGGAGCTTGCGCGGAATAATGACGTGAGATCATGATTTTCGTCTTGCTGTTGCGCATGCGCGCTGAAGGGGAAACAGGGGAACTCAATTTTCCGGAACACCGGGACGACAGTGAGGAGATCTTCCTTCTACACAGCATCATCAGCGACATGAAGGAGAAGTTCAGAGAGATGGAGCTGGAGCTGGTGCAGCTGAGAGAGGAGATGCATAGAGTAGTGAAGGAGACTGATCCAACAAAGAAAGAAGAGGATTACAGGAAAGAAATCGAAATGCTTAAGAAAGAAACTCAAGAAATGAAAAAACAGGGAGAGGAGTACAGCAATCAGCTGTCTGTAATGAGGGAAGAGTTGAGAAAGCTGAGAGAGGACAGAGAGTCCCACATAATACAGCTGTCAGCTGTGGAGAAGCAGCCGACACAGAGAGGAGAACAGCAGAGCTCAGAGGAGACTCCTTCTCCAGTGAGCACAGAGACCCGGCCCAGCAGCCCTCCTGCATCTGACTCCTACAGCCAGTCACAGCCTCAGATTATACTCCTCATGGACTCCAATGGCAAGTTTATCGATGAAAAGAGACTGTTTCCGAGAAAAAATGTCAAAAAAGTATGGTGCCCAAACACACAGAAGGCCCTGGAGCTGTTGTGTGAAGAGCAGCTGGGTTCCCCTAGCCACATCATCATCCACACCGGCACCAACGACCTCAGAGCTCAGCGAGAGAGAGTAGCTACAGCTCTCATAAACGTGACTGAGAAGGCATCCTCCAACTTCCCCAACTCCAAAATCATCCTCTCCACCCTGCTACTGCGCTCGGACTTCCACCCAGACACCATCAGGCATATAAATGCTAGAGTATCCAGAGACTGTGCCCTAAAGCCCAACGTACACCTGGCTCAGCACCCCACACTGAATCTCAGCAGCCTATATGACCATGTCCACCTCCACAGAAGGGCAGTCCCCATCTTTGCCAAAACCCTGAAGGACATCGCACTCAACCGCAGCTCCAGCGCACCGCAGCGACCTCATGGACACCCCATAGAGCCACTGCAGGGACACCCCTCAAAACACCACCCCCTCCACCACTTCAGCCCTGACCGGAGGAACCCCACGACAGGCTCTGTGTTCCCCCTTGGAACACACCGCATGACCAGGCCTGCAGCCCCCCTGCCTTCTCATCCACATGACCATCAGCAGGAGCAGCAGCCGGACAGCCGGAGCTACGCTGAAGCAGCCAGCCGATCACTGACCCACTGCAGCCCCAGCAAAGTCCCCAGCCAGCCGGCCTCATCTCCATCCAGAGACCTCACAAACATCCAGCACATGCTGACTCTGCTGTGCTCACACCTCATGGGTTAGTGACTAACACACAAAAAAACAAAAAACAAAACAAAAAGTGAGTAAAGAAAATGAAAATGTATGTATGAGTGTGTATGTGTGTTTTATTTCTACTTATTTTAAAATCAGATTCTTAGAAACATATTTACTATTCTTGAAAAAAAAAAAAGTATGCATGTGTATGTTTATTTTTATTTTATACTCATTTTATCAGATATTTAGAAACCTCATATTATAAAAAAAAACAAAAAAACAACAACCTTGTATTATTTAAAAAAAATATGTGTGTGTGTGTATGTGTATATATATATATATATATATATATATGTGTGTGTGTGTATAGTATGTGTGTGTGTGTGTGTGTGTATGTATATGTATGTATAGCCTATGTGTGTATGTGTGTATGTATGTGTATATATATGTATGTATATATATATATATGTGTATGTGTGTATATGTGTATATGTATATATATAATATGAATATGATATCTTTTTAGTATTTATTTGACCTAATTTATACATTTAACTTAATTTCTTGGATCATAATATTTTATATAATATTCTTCTTGATTTGTCAATTCAATATACTGATGTCTGTCTTGTTTTGAAATAACAAATGTGATTATTTAATGAGCTCATATTCCCTGAAAGTCACATGTTGGAATATTCAAGGACTGAGGTCCTCTGTTTTTGGTATCAAGAGCCAACATTCGGACTTTAAAAAAGAAATTCTGAATTCTGACATTATAATACTACAGGAAACATGGAATGTAAGAGATTTGTCCACTGGCTGCCCAATTGGATTTAGGGAAATAGTTTTACCATCAACGAAACTAAGAGGGGTGACTCAGGGCAGAGAGTCAGGGGAAATGCTGATATGGTATAGAGCACAACTCATAGACTCGATCACAGCTATACAAAACGGAAAAAATTATATCTGGTTAAAAATCCACAAAGACATCGTCTCCACAGACCGTCACATATTCTTGTGTGCTATATACCTTCCCCCAGCTGAGTCTCTCTATTATAATGATGAAACCTTCTCCATCCTGCAGGATGAGATCAGCCATTTCCAGACAAAAGGGAATGTGTTAATGTGTGGCGATCTAAATGCCAGAACTGGAAATGAACCAGACTTTGTCAATACACAGGGAGACAAATATATCACAAACACCAGCCACTCTCTGCCCTCATACCACCTCAGAAACAATTATGACAAATACACAAACAGAAGTGGGAAAAGCCTCCTAGAGCTCTGTCGATCACTGGGCCTGTATATAGTGAACGGTCGTATACGGGGAGACTCTTTTGGTTGTTACACCTTTAATTCTTTCCTGGGTAACAGTACTGTAGATTACTTCATCACAGACATTGACCCAGTGCATCTCAGGGCATTCACAGTCAGTCCTCAAACACCTCTGTCAGACCACTGTAAAATGACACTGTATTTAAGACAAACTCATAGCAATGAATCGCACAGACAGCCCTCTCATTTACTGAGGCTGCAACCACACTACAAGTGGACAAATAACAGCACAGAAAATTACCAAAATGCAATAGAAAGTCAAATGATCAAGTTATTATTGGACAAATTCATAATGAACACATATTCACAAAATAAATTAGGCATAAATCTGGCACTTAGTGACATTATCAAAATATTCAACCAATCAGCATCCATGTGCAATTTGAAAAATAAATCATCAAAAAGGAAACCAAAAAACACCAAAGAAATGTGGTTTGACAGTGAGTGCAAAAATATCCGAACAACGGTACGAAATCTTTCAAATCAAAAACACAGAGATCCTGACAATGAAGAACTCCGCCATCAATATCACAAAACCTGTAGACTGTACAAACAAACTCTAAGAGTAAAAAAGGAAGAACACACAGAACAACTATTTCAAGCAATGGAGGAGTCAATAAATACCAGTAACTTTTGGAACAATTGGAACACACTCTATAGACCACACCAGGAAGAATTGGCCATTCAAAACGGGAACATATGGAGGACACACTTTGAAAATCTGTACAAAACAACTGAAACAAATCCTGCTCGAAATGAACTAAAAACTAAATTAGAAATCCTGAAAGAAAAAATTAAAGACAATCAGAACCCCCTGGATTTTCCAATCACAATAAATGAACTTACAGACAGACTTCATGCCTTAAAACCCAACAAGGCATGTGGTATTGATGGAATATTAAATGAAATGATCAAATACACCAACGACAAATTCAAAAACGCAATAATCAAATTATTCAACCATGTTTTGAGAGTAGGATATTTCCCCGACACCTGGAACCAAGGCCTAATCACACCAATATTTAAACAAGGAGACAAATATGAGCCAAACAATTACAGAGGCATATGTGTCAATAGCAACCTGGGGAAAATATTCTGTTCGATTATTAATATAAGTTTACAGAACTTTCTCAAAACCCACAAAATTCTGGACAAAAGTCAAATTGGATTTCTGCCCAAACACAGAACATCTGCCCACATTTACACCCTTCACACGATCATTGATAAACATGTATACCAAAATAAATCCAAAGTCTTCGCTTGCTTTATTGACTTTGAGAAGGCTTTCGACTCGATCTGGCACAAAGGACTCTTCCTAAAACTATTGGAAAATGGGATTGGAGGGAAAACATTTGATTTGATCAGCACCATGTATAAAAATAATACATGTGCTGTAAAAATAGGGAATAAAGAACAGAATTTTTCTCCCAACAAAGAGGAGTCAGACAAGGTTGAGCATTGAGCCCCACTCTATTTAACATTTATATAAATGAACTAGCCAAAGCATTAAATAATTCCCCTGCCCCCGGCCCGACCCTGACTGAATCAGAAGTTAAATGTCTCCTCTTTGCAGATGATTTAGTCATTCTGTCACAAACTAAAGAAGGACTACAACAGCTCCTCGACGTCGTAGAGACATTCAGTCAAACGTGGGCTCTCAAAATGAACCTCGCAAAAACCAAAATAATGATTTTTCAAAATAGATCCAGGTGTCGGGAAAATAAATACATCTTCAGAGCAGGAAACCAAGTCCTCCAACACACCCACGAATACACATATCTGGGTCTAAAACTGAGTTCAACAGGGAACTTTAATCTGGCTGTGAATGAACTGAAAGCAAAAGCGATGAGAGTCTTCTACATGATTAAAAATACTATTCGACATGAAATTCCAATTCAAACCTGGCTAAAAATCCTAAAAGCAATAATTGAACCAATTGCTCTGTACGGCAGTGAGGTATGGGGACCTCTAAAAACCCAAGATTTTTCAAAATGGGAAAAAGAGGAAATTGAAACTCTTCATACCCAAATTTGTAAAAGCACCCTAAAAGTAAACAGAGCGACACCAAACAACTCGTGCAGAGCTGAATTAGGACAATATCCCTTACTGATCAGTATCCAAAAAAGAGCTGTGAAGTTCTACCAGCACCTGAAGCGCAGTGACCCGAGCTCATATCAGGCTGAAGCCCTGCGGTGTCAGGAGCAGAACCGGCACCGGAGCGCAGTGACCCGAGCTCATATCAGGCTGAAGCCCTGCGGTGTCAGGAGCAGAACCGGCACCGGAGCGCAGTGACCCGAGCTCATATCAGGCTGAAGCCCTGCGGTGTCAGGAGCAGAACCGGCACCGGAGCGCACTCTCACAGCTGATGCTGAAACTACAGCCAGACCAG
>NW_027508755.1:0-27500 GCF_051911475.1 Siphateles boraxobius | reverse complement strand
ATGGAACGCGATCGGGGCCAATAGTCTTTAAACGAAACGCGTGAAATTTGACCACGTCAACACGCG
Source organism: Siphateles boraxobius (assembly GCF_051911475.1). Lineage (NCBI taxonomy): Eukaryota > Metazoa > Chordata > Actinopteri > Cypriniformes > Leuciscidae > Siphateles > Siphateles boraxobius. Next base: position 27,434 of record NW_027508755.1, on the reverse strand, counting down.
CTGTTTGTTCGCGTTAACGCGTCAAAAAGCACAGTAGCCAATGAAATTGCTGAATTTGAGACTATATTTGCATATGTGACGAGATGGTACGTATGTCTCTGATTGATACGTATACAAACATCAGAAGTCATGTTTAGTAATGAAGGATGTCGTAAAGATACACGTATGCAAACATCAGACGTTATAATTGTTCATGAGGGATGATGCATTGGTACGTAGTGTGTGATGTCAGCCTTATGTCATGATTTGTCATGCCCTTTTAAGTTGTCCTACGTTCTTTCTCGGTATGAAACGCGATCAGGTACCAAAGCAGCTGAAACCATAACCATGGCTCTTAGAAATTTTTTAGCAAACTGCCAAATAACCTTTTCAGACTGCGTGGAGCTGGCTTCTTCTAATAACCATACTAATGAAGATTTGAATCTTGTAATATTACGGTATGTCCAAAAGGCATTAGGCCTACATTTATAAGAAAGATAGCTGACTTAATGCAACTTGAAATCATTACATGGTATGGAGAATTGTTCTCTCTTACAATACCAGTGGATGTTTAATGGGTAGCTAATGAAACGTATGTAATTATTTATGAATTAAATTATATGTAACTTTATGTTACATTATACAATATAGTCCTAAGCACTTTGCACTTTTCCTAAGCACTTTGTTTTATAATCTGTTCTGACAGTATTTTTTTCTCCTATGAATACAAATTTAATATGGCAATCTGTTTCTTTGCATTTATTTTGAATTAATTGTAAGATCTAGGCTTTGCAGTTAATGTTAATGACAGTGTTAGTCAGCCACCACTGAAGTAGAAGAACCTAGATTTTTTTTTTAATTAAATTATATTATATTATATATTTTCCCTTTTACAGAATGCAGACAATGGCCAGAAGTGTGGTATGGTCACGAGGGAGATTGCTGGATCCTGAAACGGTAAATGACATGCTGGACCAGGTATCTGAGTTTCTGGATCATTTGGAAACATCGACTCAGCAGCACGGTATGTTCCAAAATGTGTTAATATTAATATGTATCATATTAATGTGTTTGATATGCTTTGTTTGCATAACCATTTTGAATACTAATTGTGAATTGTTCTTTATTGAGTGTTTTTTTTCTGTTATCCTTAGTTCCCCAGGGTTACAGTGCTCCCTTATTAAGGGGCTCATCTGGCCATCCACGATTCTCCATAACCGAAGAACAGTTGCGTTTTCTGCTAGAATATAATTTTTCTACAAAACAAATGGCAGAAATCTTGTGTGTGTCCAGGCGAACTGTGAAACGTCGTTTAAGGTGAGGTTATTTGTCTTAGTTGTTCATGCAGTCTTTTTATGCATTTAAATTGTACAGATAAGTAATGCATCTTACATTTTAATGCAATATTCAGGGTTAATTTTATGTACAATATCACCTAAAAATCTAGATCTGTATGTACGTGGTATTTAAGTTGCACATAAGTCCATTGCAAGTGGTGGCATGATGTCTCAGTGGGTAGCGCTGTCACCTCACAGCAATAAGGTCCTGGCTCTCTGCATCTCCCCTACATTTACATTTTACATTACATTTATTTATTTAGCACACGCTTTTATCCAAAGCGACTTACAAATGAGAACAATAAAAGCAGTTACACTAACAGTAGGACGACAATATGCAAATGCTATGACCCTTCTCAGTTTAATCTAACACAGTACTTGTTCTTTTTTATTTTTTCATAAATAGAACAGAAGAGAAAGTGTTATTATTACTGGATCAAGTGCTGCCGAAAAAGATGCGTCTTCATGTACAGGGTGTTTCCCCCGCCTATGGCCTGAGATGCTGAGATAGATTCCCATGACCCAAACTAAAGCATACGGATAAATAAGTCTGACTCTGAACTACTCAAAAACGTTATTCTCACAGTCATATGCCTCATTGTTTCATCTAAAATTGTCAAACCCACACAACCCCTATTTCAACAAACAGTTTGAAAAAGTTTTAAACATCAACAGTGTTCAGTATTGAGCAGCAAATATTATATAAACTATATATAGTGATAGGGATAAACCCTAAGTTTAATTAATTGATTGATTGACTGATTTTAAACAATATTAACTTAATATACATATAGAGGAGAATTTGAGTAAAGGGCAACAAAGTTATATTGGGTTTGAATCCATGAGTCTCACATTTGCTCTCTTCTATCAACAGGGAATTCCGTATTTCACTTCGAGACAGATACACTGATCTGTCCGACTCTGACCTTGATAACAGTCAGAGAAGTAGTTGGAGGAAATGATGAACTTGGAGCAGAGTCAGTCTGGGCACGTCTGGCTGGTCAGGGTATTGTGGTGCAGCGGCACAGAGTCCGACAAAGTTTAATTAGGACTAATCCAGTGGGAGCAGCCCAGAGAGTCACTACACGTAGACTGCACAGAAGAGTCTATAAGGTTGCCGGGCCAAATTCATTATGGCATTTGGATGGTAATCATAAGTTAATCAGGTATATGGTCCTTCTATTATTTTTCTTTTATGTAAAAAGACCATGTGTAGACTGTGGCATACTGCTAAAACAAACTAATGGATAATTTTTGTTTAATTAGCATTCTTTTACTCGGGTTTCATTGAAATGTAACATGCACAATATTATTGATGGCACTCAAGATGTTATCTGCCAAATACAAATAAATCCAGTAGTATTCATTTCCTGCATACTTGGCTTTAGATCTTTTGAGATGACTACCAGAATAAATGTTACGTAATTTGATCAGTTTTCAGTTTACCTCACATACCCTTTTGTTTTTTTTTGTTAGGTGGAGGATTGTCATACATGGTGGGATTGACGGGTACAGCAGGCTTGTTGTATTCTTAAAGGCTTCTTCCAACAATCGCAGTGACACAGTTTTCCATAGTTTTGTAGAAGCCATTGGCCAATATGGTTTACCTTCAAGAGTCCGCTGTGATAATGGAGGGGAGAATAATGCAGTCTGCCTATTTATGAATGTCTTCCGGGGATTCACCAGGGGAAGTGCTCTGAGAGGAAGGAGCACACACAACCAAAGGATCGAGAGATTGTGGCGGGACGTTTGGCAGGGCATCTCCAATACTTACTATGCATTATTCATGCTTTTGGAAAGTGAGGGTAAAATTGACAGTACCAATGAAATGCACCTGTGGGCATTACATTATGTGTATATACCTCGAATCAACAGGGATCTCCAACTGTTCATTCATCAATGGAACCACCACAAGCTGAGAACTGAACGGTACATGTCTCCCCATCAGCTCTTCATTCGAGGATGTCTCTCACAGATAACTCGAAACCAGACAGGGATACGTGGAATCCTTGGAGCAGACGAAGAGCCAGTTGCAGATGTTAACATTCCTCCAGCTTCAGAAGAAGTTACCCGCCAAGATTTTCAAACCATTTTCAACTGGCCAGAATCTGTTGAGATTCCTGCCAAGCACTTCAACATTCAAGGAGGAGTCATGGAACAACTTGTGCAGCAGGTCAACCCTCTTGGTGGAAGACGTGATGATTTAGGAACTGATCTTTTGGAGCAAGTTATTCATTTCCTTGGAAATATTCCTCTACCCATATAGATCACACATACACTGGAACAAATGTTTGGAATATTTAAGATTTTTAATGTTTTTTCTTATAGTCACTTAAGCTGCATTTATTTGATAAACAATATGTTAAAACAGGAATACTGTGAAATAATATAAATTAAATTACAATTTAAAATAACTGTTTTCTATTTAAATATAGTTTAGAATGTAATTTATTTCATTGCCCTTACAGGAAACATTCAATATTATTAACAATGTTGAAAACTGTTTAATATTTTTGTGTACACTACTGGACATTAATATTTAACATTAACAATGCTATTTGTATGCAGTAAGAATGTATTAAATTGATCAAAAGTGACAGTAAATCATTTTATAATGTTACAAAAGATTTTTTTAACTTTGCATTTTTTAAACTAAATCCTGAAAAAGTATCATGGTTTAGTTATCACAAACTTATGGAGAATCACAAAAATATTAAGCAGAACAACAGTTGTCCACGTGATAAAAATCATAAATGTTTCTGAGCATCAAATCCGCATATGAGAATGATTTCTGAAGGATTATGTGACAAGACTGGAGTAATGCTGGAAATTCAGCTTTGAGTATATTCACAGGAACAAATTACATTTGACAATATATTTACATAGAAAACAGCTATTTTACATTGCAATATTTCACAATATCACTGTTCTTGCTGATTATTATTAATATTTACTAAATAAATGCAGCCTTTTGTGAGCATTAGAGACCTATTTAAATACATCTTAAACATTTTAAACTTTTGGTCACCAATGCAGGCAACCCAGGCTCATTGGAAATACGTTACTCTGCCTACGTTTTTGCAAAACCTGAAATACGTACCTCCAGGTACGTTTCCCTGCACTTTTGGTGAATGGGAGAAGGAAGTGTGTGTGTGTTGTAGTAGTAAAGAGAGAGAATGGGAGAAGGAAGTGTGTGTGTGTGTTGTAGTAGTATAGAGAGAGAATGGGAGAAGGAAGTGTGTGTGTGTGTGTGTGTGTGTGTGTGTGTTGTAGTAGTAAAGAGAGAGAATGGGAGAAGGAAGTGTGTGTGAGGTGGACCTGGTCACGACAGACCCAAATCTTCTCAGCTGTTGCTACTGTCATAAGCTGCACTGTCTCTTCATGTGGCACATTATGTTTGTCACATTGTATGATTCACTATATCATAACAAGTTAATACAATGTGTAATCAAGTGATGATTAACAGTAATGTAAATGCTAAATGTCCAAATACCTGTTGATACTACAACAATGCAAAGTAGGCTATATGCTCTTAACCTTGCAGTTTTTCACATAACATGTAGTACTCAATTTCTCATTTCTTTGCACAAAACTCTCCAGAAAGTACAATTTAAGGGGGGGGGGGGATCAGACCCCCCAAGGGAGAGCACCCCCACATAATAAATCCCAATTGAACCCCTACTCTCATCACACCAGTGTGATCGTACAAATCAAGATCGTCTTCAAATGTACTATTGTACTGTACTCTGACATTACAAAACAGGACAGATACTTAGAGTATTTGGTGTACCTTTAAATCTGTCAATGTCCCGCTGCTCAAGATTTGGCTTGTCAGTTCTTGACTTAATGTGGTATTCTGCGTCTTGCACAGGCTTTAGCCTGCGTCGCCTCGAGCCACTCTCCATTTCTTGTATCTGCAGAGTTGAAGGTACAGTATTTTAAAAACAGAATAAAAAAACTATGCGTACAAATATTTGAAAATACATAAATCTAATAAGTTACACATCCATACAGTCCCTATCCATCTTATTTTGCAATACAAAAGTTATTACCTATTTTCTTTGAATTTGCAAGACTTCTGATTCATTAACACCATTACTAACAAAACTATTCTACGTATTGCTGTATTTTATAGTAAGGCTGACCTCAAGTAATAACTTTATTATTATTATTATTATTAAACACGTTTACATGTATACTGCCCAAAGATTGTTTTAGAGAAAATATGCATTACAATAATTAAACTGTCAATTTCATCAAAAGATGTAAAATTAACATTTGCAGAAACTTTGAATAGTTTCCCTGCTGAGATTTATTTCTGTCGAAACTTCTCGTCGCACTTTTAAATGCATTTGAATCGTGCAAACGGCCTGTAAAATCACCACAGAGTCGTCGAATGTAAGTTACCTCAATCGATTAACTATTGTTTGTTTGTATTTTGCTTTCTTTACAAAAGGTAATGCATTTTATGATAAAATGTCAATCTCTGACTTCTTATTTAAGGCCATAGATTTTAGTGCACTATTCAAAAAGACGTTCATTTAATCCTGTCACAACGCACATTTATGGCAAATTGAGGCTTTATAAAAAGCAGATTTCCTCAATGATGTGAAAATTCTTCTGAAACTCGTGGTTGTTCATACTTATTCTTAATTATTCTAACTTTTCCTTAATAATAAATGTATTATTCAGTTTCCAGGGTGCCATGACGAGCCTCGTGCTCGACTGCGCGAATATGCGTAAGATAGGACAAATATAACATAGATATGACTAATTTAAATATAAACATAGATATGACTAATTTCTATGAATCAATATTTAAAATGTATAATATTTAATGTACACACCTACTAGTCTGCTGTCACGTATCAGCAGTGAGCGCGCTCTCCAGCCAGCATCCGGATCTCTCTACTGCTCGTGCGCGTCATTAACCAATCAGACAATCGCCGCCATTTCCACCCGGCCACACCCATTAATGTGTAAATGTGTGTGAAGCAAAGGGGTAATCCATCAGCCGGAAGTTGAAGCCTCCCGGGGGCCGCCATTTCCACCCGGCCACGCCCATTAATCCATCAGCCGGAAACTGAAGCCTCGCGGGAGCCGCCATTGTAGCAGAACTTCTCCTGCTGTTAGCATTACATTGACTCCCATTCATTTTGGCGTCACTATGACAGCGAATAACTTTACATCTGAGGCGTCCACAGACTTCATTTGTCCATTATTTATTTCTTAAGAAACACGGCAATGTATAAAAGGCTCCATTACTTTGTATCTTACGTTATGGCCCCGTAGAAGCCGTTTTTGTAAAAATAACGATTGTGTCATAACCACGCGACTCTCTGTCACACAATAGAGACATTACCGTATAGACAGGAGGAGAAGCTCGCAGGCAATATTTTACTGTCTATGAGGCAATCGGGGGGACATAGAGGCATAAAGTCAAGGGAGAAGCCCATAGATAGAGAGTCCATAAAAGCAACGGGACAAAATATATCAACAACGTTTTTGAGGAATTGGAAATAATTCGGTATGTGTCACAGATACTAGAAGATTTACAGCTGTCAGACAAGTTGCCCCACGTCACGTCTACGTCGTCAAGCTCAGTTTGAGTCTGCGCAGTCGCTCAGCCATCAGGAAGTGAGTGTTTCTAAAGGGCTTCACGTTTCTCCAGTGAAATCAAGGGGGTCGCTGTGTCCATTTCTTTTACTGTCTATGGTATTACCACTAGATGCTTGTTTAACCCTCTATGGAGAGGCTTGTGAATTCTCAAGTTGTTTTTGGACAAAATTAGTTACTTTTAAGATGTGGATTAAAATGTATTTTTTAGAAATTCTCAAATAATACTTTTTGTCAAGGTTTATAAAAAAATAAAAATTGATGTGAAGTGTCCACGTTTGCATTATTATTACCACAGTCAAACCTGAATACAGAGAAAGCATTTTGTTACAGGTAACATTAAAATTCAATAAAAAAAATTACAAAAATGAACAGGAATGCTTTATCACAGCTTATTATTATTTATTATAATTATAATTATTATTATTATAATTATTAATTATATTATTTATTTATTTATTTTTATTATTATAATAATAATTATTAATTATATTATTTATTTATTTTTATTAGTATAATTACAATTTAATCCATCTGGATCTGATCTCATTTCTACCTATTTTTTCAGTCTTCTGACTCAATTATGCTGTATTGTAATAGCCCTACCAGTTAATTTGTGTTTATAAGTGTGTGTGTGTGTGTGTGTGTGTGTGTGTGTGTGTGTGTGTGTGTGTGTGTGTGTGTGTGTGTGTGTGTGTGTGTGTGTGTGTGTGTGTGTGTGTGTGTGTGTGTGTGTGTGTGTAGGTGGGTCTGTTTTTCACTATTGATGTTTTAGAGTTTCACCCCTTCATTGCTAAGCACTTTTTTGTGTCGAGAATTTTTGTTTTTGTCGATTTCCCATTCATTTCCTATGGTCGGTCATTTTGGACCGAAGAACACAAGTGTGACTATTTTTTTACGACCACTTGCTCGAATCATGCCCTCAATTTTCATTCTATAGAAATAATATTTTGACAGATTTTATTTTAATTTCAGGGGACATTTTGTTTCAGCTATTCTGTCCCAAAAGTGAATTGAGGTCAAGACAAGCACACATTAATCGATTGCTGGCTGGGAGACAAAACAGTAAATGTTAGCCTTTGGAGAACAAATACAAATATAACTTTTTATCATTTAAAACTGCTGATAGTAGAAATGTAGGCTATCGGGTGAATAATTCTAGCCTTGATCACTGATAATGTGAGACAGACAGCAGAGAAAGGGTTTGCAAATGAATTAGTGTTATTAAGAGAATTTAACATTCGGAAATCCAGAAATCTTAAATATATCATGAATGACGTGAAGGAATGTAAATATACATCATCATTGACCACTAGAGGTCACGGTTTACATACTTTACCAGTCGTATCAATGCACTTCATTTAATCTCATTCGTTCTAAGTGACTTTCAAGGTGCATGTGTAATTAACATGGTTGTATGACTGGTTTTATACTTAGATGCATTTCAAACGAGGACAAGATTTATTGCATTATAAATTCCAGACAGACACACATTATAAAAAAAAGAAAGAAAAAAGTCTTTCCTGCCAAGGCTGGAAGAACTGGCCTCAACTTGCCTCACATGAAGGTGATGTAAACAGGGAAATCACACTGGAATGAGAAGTTTAATAGGATTCGTGGTAACACTTTACTACAAGATCTCGTTATTAACGTTAGTTTAAGAGTAGGCTGTCAGGATACAGGCACAGAGGCGGAGGTAAGTGAAAGCAAACGTGAGTTTATTTACAGTGATATATGTGCAGAGACAAAGTTCATGTGCAGGTGCGTTGACGATCACGTCGTGCAGAGGATCCCAGGTGAGCAGACCCTTCTTCAGAGAGTTGGACGTGGGTAGACAATGTCCAGTGATACGAATACTTTTCTGTTTCAGTTCCAGGGAGGAACAGGGAGATCTCGGTGGACACGTGGAGCACTTGGATTCAAATGGCAGGACTCGGGAAACAGGGAACCAGACTGGAATACTGGAGACAGCAAGACAGGGAGACAAAGGTGAGTATATTCAGGGGTGAGTATAGTTACGTGATGGATCTTCGTTGGCAGACTTGGAAACTTCGGGAAATCGTGGGTAACGGTCTTCTCCTGTTGGAGGCTTGACAATGACTGGGGTGTGCGTGAGTGTTTTATAGGGCTGGGTAACGAGGTGACTGATTGTGAACAGGTGTGACTGGTTAATATTCCGGGGAGAGTGACCTTTGAGTGGTGGATGGGAATGAATCTGATTGATTCCTGACATAGGCGGAGTAGGCGATTTGTTCCAGTTTTTTTTTAAGTCTCTACACATCCTGATAGCATTCATTAAGTTAAGTGGTCTAGATATATTCATATGTAGGCTATATATATCGTCTGTGGAAGGTGTAGGACCAAAAAATGTTTGTCCAATATGATGTCCTTCCTTTCGGTCATCCTCATTTATATAGCGCTTTTAACAATGTAGATTGTTTCAAAGCAGCTTTTTACAGGGATAAACATATAATTTAAGGTAACAGAGATTGGTTTGGTTTTATAGTGGTTCTTAAATAATGTTATTTCCAGCTAAATTTAGTTTTAATTGATTCACTTCCGTCGAAATGGTCATTTGTTATTAAATTAGGGGCCGCTAAGACGACACCGTTCTCTCTAAACAGACTTTAAACGCGAACCTGTGGTAGACGCTGATGGCATTCACATGCGTATTAAGAATTGATTATATAGTTATGTGCATTTGAATATATGTGTGCAGGTTTGTAATTCCCTACAAACCATGCCTAAACAAACTACTTTGGGCGGCAGTGGCTCAGTGGTTCATGTAGGTTGTCTACAAACCGAAAGGTTGGTGGTTTTATCCCCGGTTCCACCTGTCGAGGTGTCTGTGAGCAAGACACCTAACCCCGGCTGCTCCGGACCAGCTGGATGGCGCCTTGCATGGCTGACACCGCCGTCGGTGTGTGCATGAATGGGTGAATGTGAGGCAATATGTAAAGCGCTTTGGTGGCCATTGGGTCTGTTAAAGCGCTATATAAATGCAGTCCATTTACCATACTTGTCTTACCTATAAATTGTGATGCAGAATTTTATTTTATCACTTCGGGTAGGTACGCGGACCAAAAATTGCACAACGCTTTATCTGTAGAGTGGTATAGGGATCCACCATAGGGAGAGGCTAGTTGGCACTTCAGCACTGCATTGTCATCGGGTCCAGGCGAAGGTCCTTCGTCGGATCTGGAAACGATGCCATTCTTCTTATGATGTAACGAGTACATCAGGATTTGAGGGAAATGTTCCCAGTTCCGGCTGACCTAATCTATGCAGCCTAATATTGAATTATAGAAGTCGATAGAGTGTTATGTGAATGCTATGTCAAAGAGATGTGTTTTTAGTCTAGCTTTGAACTGACAGACTGTGTTTGCTTCCCAGACAATGTTAGGAAGATTGTTCCAAAGTTGTGGTGCTAAATAGGAAAAGGATCTACCGCCAGCAGTCGATTTTGATATTCTAGGTATTGTCAACTGGCCAGAACTTTGAGATCGCAATAGACATGAAGGACTATAATGCGATAAGAGCTCCCTCAAGTACTGCGGAGCTAAACCATACGTCATGTGCTCTCATTGACAAATGTGGAACAATTAGTTCATGCGTTCATGACATCAAGGCTAGATTATTGTAATGCTCTACTGGGTGGTTGCCCTGCACGCTTAATAAACAAACTACAGCTAGTTCAAAACGCAGCAGCTCGAATTCTTACCAGAACCAGGAGGTATTACCATATTAGCCTGGTTCTGTCAACACTGTATTGGCTGCCTATTAAACATCGCACATTTTAAAATATTGCAGATTACTTACAAAGCACTAAAGCTATGGAGAATGGAAAAGAGAATGGTATTTACTTAAAGACTTTAACATCTTGGATGACATGGGGGAGAGTAATTTATCTGGAAATTTTCATTCTGAAGTGAACTAATAATTTATGTATTTCTTTCTTCAGTCAAAAAGAAATTAAGGTTTTTGAGGAAAACATCCCAGGTTTATTCCGCATATAGTGACTTCAGTGGGGTCCAACGGTTGAAGGCCCAAATTGCCGTTTCAATGCGCTTCAAAGGCTCTACACGATCCCAGCCAAAGAATAAGTGAAGTTGGTAATGTTGTTTGTAGAGTTGTTTAATCCTCCTCTGAGATCTTCACAGATTTAATGTCTTCTTTTATTTTCTGTGGATTTCATCAAAGACTGTTTCTGGAAGTCAGTTGTAGTTCTTGTGTTTCTGCTCGTCTCTTCTTTCCTTCAGTGATTCTGCTTGTTAAAAAGCTTATTAAGGCTGAGATGACTCCATATTTAATATATACAGACTTTGTGGCTCAGATAAGGTCCAGTTCTGGTTTAATTCTTTGCATGCCATGTGGCATTGCTATGGCCTGCTTGTGGCCCAGATCTGGAAAACAGGAGCGGTCCGCCCAAGTGCCATCATTCCAAGTGCCAGATGTGGGCCAGATCAGTACTCCACAAGTGCCAGATGTGGGCCAGATCAGTACTCCACAAGTGCCAGATGTGGGCCAGATCAGTACTCCACAAGTGCCAGATGTGGGCCAGATCAGTACTCCACAAGTGCCAGATGTGGGCCAGATCAGTATTCCACAAGTGCCAGATGTGGGCCAGATCAGTATTCCACAAGTGCCAGATGTGGGCCGGATCAGTACTCCACAAGTGCCAGATGTGGGCCAGATCAGTATTCCACAAGTGCCACATGTGGGCCGGATCAGTACTCCACAAGTGCCAGATGTGGGCCGGATCAGTATTCCACAAGTGCCAGATGTGGGCCAGATCAGTATTCCACAAGTGCCAGATGTGGGCCGTATCAGTATTCCACAAGTGCCACATGTGGGCCGGATCAGTACTCCACAAGTGCCAGATGTGGGCCGGATCAGTATTCCACAAGTGCCAGATGTGGGCCAGATCAGTATTCCACAAGTGCCAGATATGGGCCGGAGCAGTACTCCACAAGTGCCAGATGTGCGCCAGATCAGTATTCCACAAGTGCCAGATGTGGGCCGGATCAGTATTCCACAAGTGCCAGATGTGGGCCGGATCAGTATTCCACAAGTGCCAGATGTGGGCCGGATCAGTATTCCACAAGTGCCAGATGTGGGCCAGATCAGTATTCCACAAGTGCCAGATGTGCGGCCAGATCAGTATTCCACAAGTGCCAGATGTGGGCCGTATCAGTACTCCACAAGTGCCAGATGTGGGCCAGATCAGTATTCCACAAGTGCCAGATGTGGGCCAGACCAGTACTCCACAAGTGCCAGATGTGGGCCGGATCAGTACTCCACAAGTGCCAGATGTGGGCCAGATCAGTATTCCATAAGTGCCAGATGTGGGCCGGATCAGTATTCCACAAGTGGCAGATGTGGGCCAGATCAGTATTCCACAAGTGCCAGATGTGGGCCAGATCAGTATTCCACAAGTGCCAGATGTGGGCTGTATCTGTACTCCACAAGTGCCAGATGTGTGTCAGATCAGTATTCCACAAGTGTCAGATGTGGGCCAGATCAGTACTCCACAAGTGCCAGATGTGGGCCGGATCAGTATTCCACAAGTGCCAGATGTGGGCCGGATCAGTATTCCACAAGTGGCAGATGTGGGCCAGATCAGTATTCCACAAGTGCCAGATGTGGGCCAGATCAGTATTCCACAAGTTCCAGATGTGGGCCGGATCAGTATTCCACAAGTGTCAGATGTGGTTCAGATCACTATTCCACAAGTGTCAGATGTGGGCCAGATGTGGGCCGGATCAGTATTCCACAAGTGCCAGATGTGGGCCGGATCAGTATTCCACAAGTGCCAGATGTGGGCCGGATCAGTACTCCACAAGGGCCAGATATGGGCCGGATCTGGGCCAAAATATTGTTGCTATCTGGGAAAATATTTGAGGCCAAAAGTTATGATGTAAGAAAGACCAATGAGAAACAGAAAATACCATATGTTAGTACTGATAATAATTTTGTAAACTATTGTGCATAAGCAGAGATATTAAAGACGCACAGTAATTTTTATGTTGTGTTGTAAATTACGCCTAACGGCATGAATCATCGTCAGTGACATCATGCAACAACCATTGTAGAAATGCTCTGTTCTAGTCAGTCATGATTTTTTTGAAAATATAAATAATTATTCCACTGATTTGAGTCAATGTGGGAGTACATGATTTAAACAAAACTTTTTCAATGAGAATTAAATGACTCGAGTTCACCTCTAAGTTCTTTTTTAAAGTGATGAGAAAGAAAGACTGGCAACCAATGCAATAAATACACTAAACTTCTGTGACGATTCGTAAACTAATGACTTTAAATCAATTCATTTTGATGAATGTCTAAAACACTTTGTTTAATTCCATGTAACATGTCTGCTATATTTCACATCAGAATAAAGTGAGGAGTGTCAGTGACAGAAGAAACTACAGCAGGTTTATCAGCCTGAATGATGGGAGGGACTGTGTCTGTTCAGGCGTTACAAGAGAAAGAGGAAATAAACCAGGAAGAATCTCCTTACGATCGTACAAACTTTCATATGGACACAATTTATTAAGACAGTCTTGAGAACACAGTGAATGTTGAGTTGAAGGTAAGTCATGGAAGAATCAGAAACACATTTACCTGAAGTCTGGAACGAGTGTGACTCGAGGACCATGTTTGTGTTCAACAGGTTTAATGCATTTAATACTTAATCTTGTAAATAAATTAAAAGTTTTTTAATCAAAATTATAGATATATTTGCACTTTTGAAAATGAAATCCTGATTCAACAACCTTCAACGTGTTTATATGTATTCATTTGTACTAGATGTAGAAACACATTGTGTATTTGTGTCTTGTTTTGTCTTGACCCGTTTAACCGGTTTTCTTTGAACAGAAAGTGATTGTAAATCTGTATCTCGCTTTTGGACAGAAGGTTAAGTGTAAGAGTTATTCTAAGGCATAAAGCATGTATGCTGACAAACTTTTCTGTAATGTTTTCTCTTTTTTCATATTTTATTTTTTAGGATCTGTCTTAGAGATGAAGTTCATTTGTTTGACTCTCCTCCTTGTTAGTGGAATTACAGATTCAAGATCAGGTAATTTATTAATCATTGTGAATAATACTTTTGAACAGTCCTGTTTGTCTGGAACAACATTAGGGTAAAATCCTTTAGGATGTGTAGTTCAGATCCCTCTCTTTCTCTTGTAACAGAGCAGTTTGAAGTAGTGGGACCTGCAGATCCTGTATTTGCTGCCGCTGGTGAAGATGTGATTCTCCCCTGTTTTATCAAACCCAACATCAGTGTTGTGGACATGAGAGTGGAGTGGTTTAGACTTGATCTGAGAGACTCACCACTAGTGCATGTCTATGATGATCATGAAGACAGAAACACAGATCAGATTCAGTCCTACAGAGGAAGAACAAAACTGATCCATCAAGAACTACAGAGAGGAAACACATCACTGAAACTCTCAACAGTCCGAGTCTCTGATGAAGGACGTTATAAGTGTTTTATTCAGTCTAAATCCTGGTCTGATGACGCCACTGTTGATGTCAGAGTTGAAGGTGAGGAAACCAGTGAAAACTAACATGCTCTTTTCACAGAAGAAACTAACTTTAAAAAGCCAGAATAACAACATCATGTTCTTGTTGATCTGCAGCTGTAGGACGTCCTCCAGTGATCACTGTAGATGGGTTTGATCGTTCAGGAGGGCTTCATCTACAGTGTGAATCTGAAGGTTGGTATCCTGAACCTGATCTTGAGTGGCTGGACAGTGAAGGAGTCAGTTTGAGTTCAGAAACTACAGAGACACACAGAAACACAGACAGATTCAGTGTCAAACAGGCCGTCATTGTTTATTACAGTGGCAATATTCACTGCAGAGTCAAACTGAGACATCACATGCTGGAGACACTGATAAACACCACAAGTAAGTACTGACACTTCTGTTACTGTACTTGTCAGATTCACATGATATTTTTGATGCAGTAAAACCAATTAATGATTATCATCTTAATATGTAAAGCTAAAAGCAATAGCAACATTACATTTATAATAGAGTTTTGTATCAACATTATTGATACAAATGTGTATGTGTAATTCAGAACTGAACATTATGTAAACACCTGTAAAAATATGTTTGATTTACACAATGTGCTTATTTACTGATTTGTTTTGCAGATAATAGGTTTATTTCTTGGAGGACGTCAGTTATCCTGATTTCAGTTTTTGTTGTGCTCAATGTGATTGCTGGAATACTAATAGCTGTGTTCGCGCATAAAAGAAGAGGTAAAGTTCTTGTTTTCTCGCTATTTTATATGTTTTATGTAAACAAATAAGGCAGACTGGGGATAATTGTTTACTTTTATTTACTTATTTCTATTTATGAACGTCTGCATAACTTAAACACACACAGACATCAACAATCAGCACATGAATCTCAACAATGGTGACAATCAAAAGTTTCATGTCGCAATGCATGCTGGGTACCAGTATAGTGCAAAACTCCCAGCATGCATTGCACCATGAATAGATTATACAGCTGTAATGGTCTTACCATTTTCTGTTTTGTTGTATTTCTATCCCGCTGTAACCTCTAGATCCTTCTACAACATTTCCATAATCCAATGCAATCAGATATTGCTCTTACCTTTAGATTAAAGAAGTGAGATGTCGATCCAGGGTCCTCGGCGGGGCCTCTGACCAGTTCAACCCTGGGGTCGCTTCCTTGGGGCGTTTGCTAGTATTAATATTTCATTACAAAATTCATGAAATATTGATAGAGAAAAATTACTTAAGTCTTGTTTAAAAAGTTGTACGAATCACCACAACATGATTTCGATTTTATTTAAAAATATTCATAATAATACAAAGATAAAAATTCCAAAAGCAAAAATAACAGAAACACGTAAAAATCTTAAAATAACAGAAACACGTAAAAAAACCTGAGATGCGGCCCTGAAAAAAACTCTCTCATGCTTTTTATACCAACCCTGTTTTTCTGGGCCGCCTCCTAACTATCAGCTGTCATTAAAGTACAGCTGTAATTTAATTACCTAATTACCTAGGTCAAAAAACGTCTCGGTTACGTATGTAACCCTCGTTCTCTGAGTAGGGAACGGAGACGAGTGTGGGGTTTCGCTTAGAAAGCCTATCAACTTCGAGTATTACAAAACGAGCCAATGGCAAAGAAATGCCATGGGTCTGCGGAATTTGCATAGCGTATCTCCGCCCTACCTCGTGGGTATAAAAGGAAGACGCTGGCAACATGCAGATATGTTTCTTCGCTGAGGAGCCAAGACTGAGCTCAGGCGATCCCCGCGGTACAGCGGAAAGTGGCAGGCAGACGTATCGTCTCCGTTCCCTACCCAGGGAACGAGGGTTACATACTTAACCGAGACGTTCCCTTTCGTTGTCACTCCGAGTTACGTCGGATGACGACGAATGGGGTTACCAGTCTAATCACGCCACCTTCTCGGCTGTCTTCCAGTGCCCTGCATAAATATGAGATCCCTGTCGAGAGACTGGCATGGACGAAGGAATCCTATTTAGGACAGGAATACCAAGGTATACTGGGGAGCATATCCCATGGTTTAGGGAAATATGCAATTATTGCCAACCGAGAGGGGGGGACCTAGAGAATACACATATGACCCGAAGGATGCATATGGAGAACACTGGGGTGTCCAGCCGCAGGTGGAATATTTCAACCCCAGGGGTGGCAGGGTGGCTTGCCAAGGGAAAGACACATGCTCAGAGAGGCTTACAATGGAAATACACATGAGGGGGTCGCTCCGGGGAGGGACCATGCACATGGGAGGCACCTAGCCGACGCACAGGCAATAGACAGTGGCACCGACGTCAGGACTGCTGGAGGAACTCAGGGCTTTCGGGAAGCTCACCTGAGGAGAATATTGCACGTATCCAGTCCGTGGACTGGAATGGCCAGCAAGCGAAGACACCTGAGCGGGTCCAGTACTAGCTGGTTGAAGCGAGTACATGAGAGGACACTGGCTCCACTCGGAGACTATAGAATCTGGCGAATGTGTTAGGTGTCGCCCAGCCTGCAGCTCTGCAGATGTCTGTTAGCGAGGCACCATGCGCTAGAGCCCAAGAGGACGCCACACTCCGGGTGGAGTGGGCAGTCACACCAAGGGGGCACGGTCGACCTTGCTGCTAGTATGCCAAAGCAATGGCGTCCACTATCCAGTGAGACAACCTTTGCTTGGAGAGAGCCTTTCCCTTCAGCTTCCCACCATAACAGACAAAGAGCTGGTCTGAGGTCCTGAAACACTGCGTCCTGTCTACATAGGCACGGAGTGCGCGTACTGGACAGAGCAGTGCCAAGGCTGGACCTTTCTCCTCCAGGGGCAGCGCTTGCAGGTTCACCACCTGGTCCCGGAAGGGAGTGGTAGGAACCTTGGGCACATATCCAGGCCGGGGTCTCAGGATCACGTGAGAGTAAGCTGGCCCGAATTCCAGGCACGCTTCGTCAACTGAGAATGCGTGCATGTCCCCTACCCTCTTGATGGAGGCCAGTGCAACCAGGAGCACTGTCTTCATTGACAGGAACTTAAGCTCTACTGATTACAGAGGCTCAAAGGGAGCACTCTGCAGGGCAGTTAACACCACTGAGAGGTCCCAAAAGGGAACGAGAGGAGAGCGAGGAGGATTCAGTCTCCTCGCTCCTCTCAGGAACCTGACGATCAGGTCATTTCTTCCCAAGGACTTACCTTCAACAAAGTCGTGCTGTGCGACATAGACTTTTAGGGTGGAGGGAGACAGCCTTCGCTCCAACCCATCTTGTAGGAAGGAAAGCACGACACCGATCGAACAACTCCAGGGGTCTTCTCAGTGAGAAGAGCACCAGTTGACGAAGAGGTTCCACTTCAAAGCGTAGACATGTCTCGTGGGACGAAGCTCTAGCGGAAGAGATGGTAGCCACCACCGTGGTAGGGTACTCAAACCTGCCTCGACCCGTCCAGGAGTCACACGTGGAGGTGCCAAAAGGTGCCGCGTCCCTGAGAAAGGAGGTCCTTCCGCAGAGGGATCGGCCAGGGAGGTGCTGCCACGAAGAGTACTAGTTCGGAGAACCAGGTCCGGGTGGGCCAGTATGGCGCAACCAGAATGACCTGCTCCTCGCCCTCCCTGACCTTGCCAGGGGGCTGCGCAAGAAGGCTCACTGGGGGAAACGAATATTTGCGGCCCCGAGGCCAGCTGTGCGCCAGAGCATCCGTGACGAGCGTGCCCTCGTCAGGGAATAATACTGGGCGCAATTGGTCGAGTCGTCAGAGGCAAACAGATCTATCTGTGCGTCCCCGAACTGGTCCCAAATGAGCTGAACCGACTGGGGATGAAGTCGCCATTCTCCCTGGAGGAGCTGAAGCCGTGAGAGCCCGTCGGCTGCACAGTTCAGGGCTCCGGGGATATAAATGGCACGAAGCGACCTCAGATGCTTCTGACTCCATAAGAGGAGGTGGCGGGCGAGTTGCGCCATACGGCGGGAGCGCAGACCACCTTGACGGTTGATGTAGAGCTACAGTGGCGGTATTGTCTGATCGGACTAGTACGTGTTGACCCTTGAGCACGGCTCGGAAGCGGCGCAGAGCAAAACGTACAGCCAGCAACTGAGCTCGAGGCAACTGATGTGCCATAGGCGCAGGGGTCCTGTCCAGGAGCCTGCGGCAGCACGTCCATTGCACATGGCGCCCCAGCCCATGGTGGAGGCATCTGTCGTTACAACAACATGCCGGGAAGCTCATTCCAGGGGCACTCCAGCATGTAGAAAACTGAGGTTCGACCACGGGGTGAAGGACTGACGGCAGGTCGGAGTAACTGGTACTCGGAAGGTGCCGTGTTGCCATGCCCACCTCGGGACTCGGTCGCGAAGCCAAAGCTGAAGCGGTCTCATATGAACCAATCCGAGCGGCGTTGCCGCAGCTGCAGATGCCATATGCCCCAGGAGCCTCTGAAAAAGTTTCAGTGGAACCGCACTTTTGCCCTCGAACTGTCTCAGACAAGTCAGCAGTGACTTTAGCGCTCGCTCGTAAGCTGCGCGGACATGGTGACCGAGTCGATTTCCATACCGAGAAAAGAGATCCTCTGCACGGGGCAAAGTTTGCTCTTCTCCCAGTTGACCCGAAGGCCCAGACGGGCTAGGTGCCGGAGCACTAGGTCCCTGTGTTCGCAAACCTGATCTCAAGAGTGAGCTAGGATCAGCCAGTCGTCGAGATAATTCAGGATGCAAACCCCGTGTTCCCGTAGGGGAACAAGGGCAGCCTCGACGACCTTCCTGAAGACGCGAGGAGACAGGGCTAACCCGAATGGGAGAACCGCGTACTGATATGCCTGCCCCTCGAAAGCAAACCGTAGGAACGGTCTGTGTCGAGGGAGAATGGAGACATGAAAGTAGGCGTCCTTCAGGTCGATCGCTGCAAACCAATCCTGGGGCCGCACACATTCGAAAATGCGCTTGGCAGTGAGCAATTTCTTCGGGACAATGAAGTACGGGCTGTAGAAGCCGGACCCCATTTCGGCTGGAGGGACAGTCTCGATCGCACCCTTCGCCAGCAGGGTAGCAACCTCCGCTCTCATGATAGGGGCGTGGCCACTGATCATAGTGGAGCGGACTCCCCTGAAGCGGGGAGGAGACCGCGCGAACTGAATCGCGTAGCCGAGCCTGATCGTTCGTCCGACCCAGCGGGACAGTTTGGGAAGCTCTAGCCAGGCTCCCAAGAACTGTGCCAGCAGGGTCATGCGAACCACAGACTTCCCATCGGTGGGCCAGCGAGTTGGTATGACTGGCCCGGACGTGGACGGTATAGCGACCCGGTCTGGGGGCACAGTCAAAGACCGCATCCTGACAGAGACCAGGGAAGGACGAATGTTCCACGGGGGTCTGCTCTGCCAGGGGTCTGGCGACAGAGGAGGATGAGAGCGGCATGGTCCGGGGACAGCGCGTGCTGTCATCCGGCTCTGGGACAGAGGGGGACGAGGGGTGCACGGCTCGGGTCAGCGGTCTAATGATGTTTAACGGCTGGAAGTAGTTCTTGTGTTTCTGTTTGTCTCTTCTCTTTTTCTGTTCTTGTTGTTTCTCTTTCCTTCACTGATTCTGCTTGTTAACAGCACTTAATTCTCTAATAAACTCATTAATTTTCTGTTGGGATTGAAAGGGTTTCTGTTGTCTGAGTTTTGTGGGTCATTGTGATGAAGAGTAGAGCCTGTGCTTCAGTTCAGGAGAAGATCATGAAACACTGATGATGTTCTGCATGTTGCTTTATTTAAAACCAGTAACTGTGTAGTTGCTGATGCAGTGAAAAGCTGTTTGCTAATTATATTAGATCATGCTGTTGTTAGCAGTTATGTGAAAGAGATTAGAGTTAAATAGATGTTTCTTGTTTTTGTTTAATTTGGTTCACTTTACTTTAAAAAAGATAAGTTAACATGCTCACATAACTAGCACATGAACTAGTTTCTGCAAATAAAATGAGTTAAATTGTGTTTTAATTCAGTGCAACAGTGCTGACAATATTTTACGGGTCAATTTCTTACAGTAAAAAACTGCTTTACTTTGCTGGTGAAACTGCTGCCAGTAAATTACTGCAAATTTACAGTGAAAGGTTTTACAGTAATGCTGATAATGTTTCATTTGAGGTCACCATTATGGTGATTATTGTTTGCAGTAGTTGAGCACTTGACCCTTGACTTTTTATGAATTAGTTTTCACCAATTGCAATAGTGTTGAACTGAGAACACTTGAGCATTGACAAAGGTGTCTGTTTTAATGACATTCAAATGCTTGTTGTACAATTATTTAAATTACTGTTTTATTCACTGTTTCAAAGTTAATGCAGTATTAGTAAGGTCGAGACACTACTGAACTTGTTTAGATAAAGTTCAGCTGTGATAAAACGATAACTAATGCATTTACACTGACACAAACCGAGAATATCTGAAACAACATCTTGTGCAATAAATTTAAACTGGGCATTTAGACACACTTAGACATCAACACTCTTCATACAAGCAATGACCATCAACAAGATATTCAGATAATCCAAACATCACAAAACAAGCTACTAAAATTAATGTCACAATGCTTGCTGAGATCAATGGGTGAGTTTTGATTGGTGCACCCAGAATGCACTGCAGCATGACGCTTTTTGTTGATTGTCACCATTGTTGAGATTCATATGATTATGATTCTTGATGTATGTCTAAATGATACAGTAGCTCAAAACTTAAATCATCGTAATAAATTAACTTTTATACTTATATAGTCAGAGCTGCCAACTCACGCAATTGACCCTTTTCACACTCTCACGCCACACATCCATTTTCTCACGCTGAGAAAAATTGCGAAGCAAAGAGTGACAGACAAGATAGAGCAGTTTACTTTTGATATGAAACCAATTCACAGCTCTCAGATCCTGAGATTCTGACCATTTTTTTACGAAATTCAAACAATAAATACCGTTTTGGCGCTTTTAAATGTGAAGTGACAGATAGCTAGCGCCTGGCGGCCCGTGAACCGATAATCTACCAATAGCCTACCAGTCATTGCACATACTCTCACTCCAAGAAAAACTCAAAAGTTGGCAGCTCTGTATAGTTCTGGAAAGAATTAAAGTCAATCTGGTTAGTAATAAGTGAAGTAAAGTTAAAGTGAAGCTACTTTTTAAGGAGATTAAATTTAATCAAATTTAATTAATTTGATTTGTAGTTTATTTGTTTCAATGGCTGACATAAGATCGCTTATTATTTGCTGTAGAAATTAATTTAAATGGGAATGAAAAACGTTGTCAAATGAAACATGACAAACATTTAAAATTAAAATAATTTACAATTTAAATAAAAGAACAATTGAAATAAAATATTTATTTATTCGAACTAAGAAAATAAGCCAAATTAGGTGAACATGAACTTTGAAAATTCGAAAATTAAAAAAAATCACTTTCATAAAATTATTTAAACTAAATGTATAAGTTAAAATAACTAAATTTGTCAAGTTTAAAATACTAAATACAACTTAACTGAGTCCATGAAAAAAAGATAACTCAAAAAGTTAAGTATGTCTTGTTGACTGTAATATAGGCATGTAAAGCCCTATTTGCACAGGATAAGTATTACCTGGTGACCTCTAGTCATTTGTAATAATTGCGGAGGTTGTCTGTGATCTTCATCCCGATTCGGCCATGTCTGTAATTTGTAAAGTAAAAATTCCACCAGTGCGGAGTCAGTCTAATCCAGTGCGAATCGCCATCTCTGTGATTTGGTGGGGTTGTATATAATTTTTTCAAGGTTCTTGTTTCCTGTGTGCTTTTTTATCCATCTTTCGTGAAGAATGGAGGCTCGAGTGTTTTGATAGTATTTTGGGTGCTGGGTCATATCTCTATACACCATACAACTATACAATTTGCAGAAAGAGAAAGCTGAAAACCATCAGAATAACAAAAACAAAAAGAATGGTTAGATGGAAGTGAATGACATGTATATCAGCATGCGGTAAGGCTCATTCTTCTGTTTATGATATATCATACAGCTAGACCTATAATAACAAAACATTTACAAGCAATAGCCTATTGACATCATATCCGGGAGATAAGTCAGTAAATTCGAGTAAAATCACAGGCTTCGCTTATCCCGTGTGAATGCGCCACACAAAATTCAGATGTGAGGGTTTATTTCTAATTTACACGAGGTCCCCAGATGATACTACCGTAAAACTTCAAATAATAGCCCGGGCTTTTATTTTCCCAAATCGCCGAACTGCACCGGCTTGTATTTGAGACAGTCTATATGAGACAGGCCTTTAATTTAGTGTTGAGATGTTGTTCATTGAGTGTAGGTCTAGAGATAACGATCCAAATAGCATAGGCTGATAGTAGCATAGCATAGCATAGCATGACAGTAGGTTACCACATTATATTACGTTTTATTTATAACTCGAATGTGTTTAACAAATCAGTTAATGTAAGAATTAGCCTACTATATAACCGTATGTCTAAAGGGGTTCGCACACCGGACGAGAAGCGCAGAGCTGCGCTGCGTCGAGGACAACTCGAGGTATCGCACACCGGACGCGCACTTTTTGGCCAGCAATATTGTTATGTTTAAGGACATTATGGAATTAAGATAATGTCTGTACGATGTTATGATTGTACTGTACAATTAAATACAACCGTTGCTAAGTCTGCAGTCTGAACACTTTACCTCAGAGCGTCCGTTAACTGAATGAATTGAGAATATCATAATACCTCGAGTTGTCATAGACGCGGTGCTGCGCTTCTCTACTGGTGTGCGACCCCCTTTAGATTATTGGCAGATAAAAAAAAAAACGAAATGATGTGACATAAATACAACCCGAAACTAAAACTTTATTTGAGACCGGCCTTTATTTATCCAAACCTGTCGCCACACCAGGCGTGTAAAAGAGACAGGCGTCTATTTGGGACTCGGCTATTATTTGAAGTTTTACGGTAATCCCGTGCGAATAGGGTTTCACTAGTTCACACTTCGATACAATTAGAGGGAGTAAGTTTAATGCATATTTGGCGTGGGGGAGGGCTTCGAGCTCGCAGTTCGGCCCAAACCGCATAATTTAAGACAGATATTGGCTTTTATCTTCATTATAAGAACTGAGGAAAATGTATTTGTCCCAAACACTTTTGTAGGAAATATATGTGTGTAAGCTATATATTTAATGCTGTTTTCTCTTGTCTTTATTCTACATTTTCTTCAGCACACGATCAACTACAGAAAGGTAACAAGGGCTAAAAATAACATTATTTTGTGTATTTGGTTTAATGCAATGTGTTTACTCGGTTTTAGGTTAAAAAAAATGTTGGTAATTTTTTGGTAATATGTATGGTAGTCAATGGCGAGATACAATCTTATCTTCTTTTTATTCCGTCTGAACTGTGCCCTGAATTACACATATGATGTTTGCAGTGGCAGGGGGCCCGTGCCCCTGTGACAACAAGCTTGGTCCCCCTTGTGGCCCCCCTAAATGTGGAGTGTGAAATAATTTGTATAAAACTGTTTTTTGCTATCGTTGTTTTTTACATCCGTTATTTGACAGTGGCAACGCGAACACAAATGTAACACACACATGTTCTTCTAGAGGGACTGCTTAAAGCAGAACACAACAGTATCGTAGCACATCATCTGCAGTTTTTTTCTATTCAGAAGTTGGTGGAAGTTTTGTGCGAATATTATAGTTCAAGCCCAAAGGGGAAATTCTGTGCGAATATTATAGTTCAAGCAAAGAAGGATATATAGAGGTGAGTAAAGTTGTTAATATGTTGTATTTGTATTAAATGCATTACAGAAGTGTAACGTTAGATCAGCTAATCTTAACCTGGCCGTTTGTTAGTTTGTGGCAGTTTGAAAAAGCATAAAATATAGGATCAGTCATGTGCTGAGTGTTTTTACTTAAAGCACACTCAGTAAACGAGTTGTAACGTTAAACAGGGTTCCCGCAGATAATCTTAAATTTGATTTTTTAAATATAAGGTCATAAAAAGTCTTATAAAGTCTTATTTTTACCTATGAAAGGTCTTAAATTTTAGATGACACTTTGACTTAGTTTTAATTTGGAAAGCATTTAAATATGTCTATCTAATTAGCTTATTATGTTTTATTATTCTATCTATGTGGATTTGCTTGTTCACGTGACAATTCGCTTCACATTCACGGGAATCGCGGCAGAATAACGTCTGTCTCCTGCAGCGAGAGGAGAGAAGAAGAAAGTTGGTAAATGTAAATGTCAGTTCAGTTGTAAGTTCATTCTTTATGTGCGTATGGGGTGTGCGATGTGTATTGTCTATTATGATATTGTAATCATTGTTTTAACGATGTACGAGGCACTGTGAGCTGACATCGCATTTGTCTCTCGTCCTTTCACTGCTGTGTGCGGTTCATATGTCCCCAAATTAGTTTTTGTCTTATATTTATATCATATTATGTTCTTATATTAGAATATCACATCAGCAAGTGTGCCTTTTTCCCGTGCAAAATTGCAACTGTGATATTGTTATACAACAGTTAAATTAACAATAAGTTAACATTGGGAGTTATTTTTTAGACACAATATTGTCAATATTGTTTGTTTTCCCTTTATTTCGCCGACTAGAATTTCAAAATGTAACCGTAGCAGAGTCTCAATGCAACAGACAGCGATGATTTCTTGACTGAAATCCGCGTTTTGAACGAATCATTTGCTTCTTTCCCGAATGAATCAGCCGTTTGAACGAATCAGTTGAATGAATGAATGAATCCCTCAACTCACTTAAGACAGTGACTTACCGCCGCCTACTGGCGGTTTTAGTTTCATATTTAAAGGTGCATTGCGCAACATTTCATGTAAAAAAAAAAACAGTTTTTCTAACCCATACATGCATAAACAATTGCCTGATGGGCTGAATGAGCCCTTCTCTGATCACTGCGATTGCCTCTATAATCCTGTACAGTAAAATAAATAAGAGGGATTCGGGACGGAATTTGAGACTGGGCGTGACGTCATGCGCATTCATGCTCCCCTGGCTATGCCTGGCAGGTTTGTGTATTCGCCCCGTTCTCCGTATCAGCGAAGACAACTCGAGCGACAAAAGTAGAAGATGGATTCAAAGAGACCGGCTTGTAGTCCATTCCAAACCCCAAAGCAAACTCCACGTAAGACAAAGAAAACACACCTCTGGTTGCCAGCATAACTCTGCATAAACTCAGAGGCCGGCGCTATGCACCTTTAAAGTACCCTTTAATTAAAACGTTAAAATTAGAAATCATTTCATATTTAAATATTGATTAAAAAAAAAAATCTCATAGCTTTATTTATGCAATTGTAAATGGAGTGTAAATATATTAATGCTGCTTCTGTGTCACCTCTGCACTTTTTACTTTTTTCACAATTTAATTCGACTGGTAACAGTGGTTCTGTATAATTATTGTATAATTAAGTATTATTGTGTAAATAAGTATAATTACTGTATAATTTGAATGTTAGTATTTGACATAAAAGATGATTCATAACTCTAAATAAGTTTAGAAAGAATGTCCATATGTTGGTGAAAATGCCCCTGGAAATCAATTTAAGGTGGCAAATATTGCACATAAATTAAAAAATTAATTTCTGTCACTGCTGTGAACTGACCACTGCATAGAATATGAAAAATATGAATATGTTTGTGAGTCAGCTGTCAACAATAGGCCTAAACCAGCCATGGCACCAGCATACAAACACAACCAGTAAAATATTATCTAATTATCATCAACAAAACGTTGAAAATATTGAGATGTATTTTTGTCAATATTGCACACCCCTAATGTACGGTATTAATTTTGATTTCTTCAGGTCTTAAAAAGCCTTACATTCGACTTTAAAAAGTGTGCAGGAACCCTGTAAACGGTTAGACACAGTTACCTAGCAAGTCAGTTAATTTCAGTAAATGAATTAATAAGCTTCTTGGTCCCCATTGCTTTTGCTCTATAGTTCTCACCAAAATGAAGAGAAAGAAGGACATCATGTCAATTACAGTTACTGTGACTAATACTGAATATGTAATGCACATGTAAAAATATAATGGAAATGCAAATACATTGTTGAATGATTATAAACATGGTATTTTGCCTGTTAATGCCTGCAGTGCAGTGCAGAAAATGATATGACAACAATAAGGTCTAAATGTAACTGGCCCCTGTAACAGTACAACTGGCCCCAGCTTGGCCCCCCAGTTGAAATGGTCTAGAACCGCCACTGTATGATTGTCAATTTAAAAGATAATTATGAAGGTCAAGAAAGTCGCCGTTTGTCATAAAACAGGAGAGTAACATTTAGTTTTATGTGAAAATCGCTCAATGAACTACATCTCTCGTCTCGCACTATGTACGTCACCAAGCTCGTGTGTGTGCAGTCTGGTACAAAACACACAGGCATGACAGCGTAACGTTACGATTATAACGTTAGACTATAGAAAAAATGACAGACGTTAGCTTCAGTAAAGTTAGCTTCAGTAAAGTTAGCTTCAGTAAAGTTAGCTTCAGTAAAGTTAGCGTCAGTAAAGTTAGCGTCAGTAAAGTTAGCTTCAGTAAAGTTAGCGTCAGTAAAGTTAGCGTCAGTAAAGTTAGCTTCAGTAAAGTTAGCGTCAGTAAAGTTAGCGTCAGTAAAGTTAGCTTCAGTAAAGTTAGCTTCATTAAAGTTAGCTTCAGTAAAGTTAGCGTCAGTAAAGTTAGCTTCAGTAAAGTTAGCTTCAGTAAAGTTAGCGTCAGTAAAGTTAGCTTCAGTAAAGTTAGCGTCAGTAAAGTTAGCTTCAGTAAAGTTAGCTTCAGTAAAGTTAACTTCAGTAAAGTTAGCTTCAGGAAAGTTAGCTTCAGTAAAGTTAGCTTCAGTAAAGTTAACTTCAGTAAAGTTAACTTCAGTAAAGTTAGCTTCAGTAAAGTTAGCTTCAGTAAAGTTAGCTTCATTCATTGAGAAAAAAAGGTATGACGTCACATGCGCGTCTTTTGGGTTTGTAGTCTTT
>NW_027508754.1:447500-478031 GCF_051911475.1 Siphateles boraxobius | reverse complement strand
AGAGAGTGAGTAACAGTCATCAGAGACGGTGCAGCTGACACTTCATCACTGCAAAAAATATTTCTTGTTTCCAGTCCAAACATCTAAAAAAAAAAAAAATTACATCAAGATGAATTTACTTGAGGAGTAAAATGCCATAAGATATTATGTCTTGTTTTCTGGGGGGGAAAAAATCTAAATGAAGTGAGTTTTCAAGAAAAAATTACCTGCCAATGTGATCAGTTGTTTCCGACTGAATTACGTTTATTTTTCTGCCCCCACTGGCAGATCATTTTTCTTGTTTTAAGCAAAAACTCTCTTCATTTAGATTTTTACCCCCAGGAAACAAGACATAATATCTTATGGCATTTTACTCCTCAAGTAAATTCATCTTGATTTAAGAATTGTAAGATATTTGGACTGGAAACTGGACAAAAATACTAAGTAAGAAAAGCATTTTTTGCAGTGCATGATCTAAAGCAGAGGAACATCAGTCTCACGAGGTGATGAGCCGAGAGTCCGCTGGCGTGACCGAGTCGTAGATGATCAGCCGGTCTCGACACTCGGCCAGGAGCCACTCGACCCGGAGCTCGAGCCGGGATCCCGCAGGGGCCCTGAGGTGCCACACACACGAGGACCTCTGAGTGTTCGGACCCTGGAGAAGCACGGGCTCCGTGGAGAGCAGCGACGTGTAGCAGTAACAGTCTGTGAGGAAAACACACTTCAGGACACGACTCTCAGATGTTCGGGGGCAGGATTTCATCTACTCAATATATTATTCAATTTGTGCTCAAAAATTGAGCAAATATTTTCATTTTCTTGAGTATGTCTGGCATTCATGCATCTATTACACACTTCTATAGACTCTTTAGAAAAATCTATTAGTCAGAGCAACGGTTCACCTGAGCTGAATGAGTGCGTCTCTACACAGCTTTTAAAACACAAAAGTGGAAAAACAAGGAAATAATCAAAGACATCCAGATTTCAAGTAGGAAAATTGTAGAAGCTTGTTTCCGCCACAGAATAAAAAATATATAAGGTAATAACGACTTTTTACTTTATTTCTCTCAATTCTGACTTTATTTCTCACAATTCTGACTTTATTTCTTGCAATTCTGACTTTATTTCTCTAAATTTTCACTTTATTTCTTACAATTCTGAATTTCTATCTTGCAATTTTTACTTTATTTCTCGCAATTCTGACTTCATTTCTAACTATTCTGACTTTTAATCTTGCAATTTTAACTTTATTTGTTACAATTCTGACTTAGTATCTTGCAGTTCTGACTTTTTATCTCGCAATTCTGACTTTATTTTTTCACAATTCTGACTTTATTTTTTCACAATTGTGAATTTAAAATAAGATCTGATATTTAGAGATCTAAAGAATAATATTCAGGCAGTAATACTTGTTGGTGCCACTGCATTATTTCAAAACTGATTTACAACACATGAAAGTGAATTAAAACCTCAAAATTATTGTTAAGGATAAAAAATCTCACAGCAAAATATAACAAAAAAGAGAAAAAGAAAAAAAAGTCATACCAAAGGTGGCTTGAAAAAGATCTATAACTTTGGGGCTGGTTTCTGGAAAGTAAAACAAAAAAACACAAAGCAGTAAAAACAAGTGAACGGAAATGCAGCAGAAGTCATGACACAAGTCTGGTCTGATGAGTCACCGGTGATGCTGAGCGACGGCATCAGCAGCTGGAAACCCTCGTATCTGCAGATCTGCTGAGCGTCAGTGAAGTGCTGGAGCTCTCTGAACACAGTCTCGTTCAGTCTCGCCACGCTCACCGTCTCCACACGACTGACGGGAACCCACAGGCGCAGCCAGAAATGAGCCACAACACTGCCCTCCCTAAAGATACACCAGAGAACACATGAAGGTTCTGCACAGATCGCTCACGGAACACCAGAAAACACGTGAAGGTTCTGCACAGATCGCTCACGAAACACCAGAAAACACATGAAGGTTCTGCACAGATCACTCACGGAACACCAGAGAACACATTAAGGTTCTGCACAGATCGCTCATGAAACACAAGAGAACACGTGAAGGTTCTGCACAGATCACTCATGAAACACAAGAGAACACGTGAAGGTTCTGCACAGATCGCTCATGAAACACAAGAGAACACGTGAAGGTTCTGCACAGATCACTCATGAAACACAAGAGAACACGTGAAGGTTCTGCACAGATCGCTCATGAAACACAAGAGAACACATGAAGGTTCTGCACAGATCACTCATGAAACACAAGAGAACACGTGAAGGTTCTGCACAGATCGCTCACGAAACACCAGAAAACACGTGAAGGTTCTGCACAGATCGCTCACGGAACACCAGAAAACACGTGAAGGTTCTGCACAGATCGCTCACGAAACACCAGAAAACACGTGAAGGTTCTGCACAGATCGCTCACGGAACACCAGAAAACACGTGAAGGTTCTGCACAGATCGCTCATGAAACACAAGAGAACACGTGAAGGTTCTGCACAGATCGCTCATGAAACACAAGAGAACACATGAAGGTTCTGCACAGATCACTCATGAAACACAAGATAACACATGAAGGTTCTGCACAGATCGCTCATGAAACACCAGAAAACACATGAAGGTTCTGCACAGATCGCTCACGAAACACCAGAAAACACATGAAGGTTCTGCACAGATCGCTCACGAAACAAATGAAGCTTCTGCACAGATCACTCACGGAACACCAGAAAACGTCTCGGGTTACGTATGTAACTTTTGTTCCCTGAGAAAGGGAACGAGACACTGCGTCGGTTACGGCACTAGGGGAACGCCCTTCAGCGTAGCGCGTCTGAATTTATGAATGAAACCGAATCCAATCCTATTGGCGTTGCGTGATGACGTAGTGTGTGACGGCATAAGCGGATGTATACAAAAGCACGCCGGCACACAGAAATGTCAGCTTTTGCTATGAAGCAAGTGCTCCAGGCGGGGTGAGGTGTGGCGAACCGACGCAGTGTCTCGTTCCCTTTCTCAGGGAACAAGGGTTACATACGTAACCCGAGACGTTCCCTTTCGAGGGAACTCGAACTGCGTCGGTTACGACACTAGGGGAACGAGATACCCATATACCACAACGAACCCCGCTCATCCTAGTGTGAAGCTGTCTTCTGGCACAATCTAGGACGAAAGCACTCGTGCACCGGGTGTAGAGGAAAGGTCCAGACTGTAAAACCTCATGAATGTGTGCGGAGTGGCCCAGTCAGCCGCCTCACATATGTCATGGATAGAAACCCCTGAAAGGAGGGCTCTAGAGGACGCCATGCCTCTGGTGGAGTGAGCCCTCACGGCCATAGGTGAAGGCAAATTGCACACCTGATAGGCCAGGGAAATAGTCCGAATGATCCAGTTGCTGATGGTCTGCTTAGAGGCGGGAAGCCCCTTCTTGGACGACCCGAAACACACCAGCAACTGGTCTGACTTCCGCCATGAGGAGGACCTCAGGATATAACACTGCAGTGCTCTGACAGGGCATAGCAGATGAAGTCTCTCCTCATCCGCCGTCACATGAGGTGGAGGATGAAATGCCTGCAGAACCAAAGGCCGTGCCACATTTGATGGCACCTTGGGCAAATAGCTGGGCCGGGGGTGCAAGATGGCCTTAATGTTGCCTGGAGCAAACTCCAAGCACCCATTGGAAATAGAGAGACCACCTTAAATGAAAGGTTCTTGGCCTCAGCCGACTCCAATGGTTCGAAGGGGGCCTCGGCCAGCCCTTCGAGAACCACTGACAGGTCCCAAGAGGGAACCCTGGTGTGAGTCGCAGGTTTCATCCTCCAGGCTCCACGGAGGAAACGTACGACCAGGTGATGCCTCCCCAGAGGACCATCACTCACAGGAGCGTGGAATGCCGCAATGGCAGCCACATAAACCTTGAGTGTGGACGGGGTAAGCCCGGCAGAAAAGCGGTCTTGGAGAAACTCCAGCACTGAAGCCACTGGGCAGTGAACTGGGTCCAAAACACGCTCTCTGCACCAAATGGAAAAAACATTCCACTTAAGGCCGTATAACTTCCTCGTGGAGGGAGTTCTGGAAGTGAGTATAGTTTCAACCACTTCTGCTGACAGGCCGGCTTCTAGGAACTGTGCCCCCTCAGGGGCCAGACCCACAGTTTCCACAGCTCGGGCCGAGGGTGGAGAACTGACCCCTCTGCCTGAGACAACAGGTCCCTCCTCAGAGGGATCTGCCATGGCGGGCCTGCCAGAAGCAGGATGATGTCTGAAAACCATACTCGGGCCGACCAACATGGGGCTACTAATAGTAGGCTGACCCCGTCCCGACGGACCCTTTCCAGAACTGCTGGGAGCAGAGCGATTGGGGGAAAGGCGTACAGACGCAGCCTCGGCCACGTCTGCATGATGGCATCCAACCCCAGCGGGGCTGGATGTGTGAGGGAGAACCACAGTGGACAGTGTGTCGTCTCTCGAGACGCAAATAGGTCCACTTCCACTGGGCCAAACCTCTCGCATATTAACTCCACCACCTCGGGGTGGAGTCTCCATTCCCCGGGCCTCAGCCCCTGCCTCGACAGTACGTCGACCCTGAGAGACGACAGTCTCCGCTGGGACCACAGGAGTATCTGATGCGCCAGTCTGCACAGAAGGCGCGACCTCAGACCCCCCTGACGGTTTAGGTAAGATACCACCGACATGCTGTCGGATCTTACTAGGACATGGCGACCATGGAGGTCTGGCAGAAAGCTCCTCAGAGCCCGGAACACCGCCAACATTTCTAGGCAATTTATGTGCCAAGAGGAATGATGGTCCTGCCAGAGACCTCTCGTAAAGCGGCCGTCCATGACCGCGCCCCAGCCCGTGAGGGAGGCGTCTGTCGAAATAGATACTCGGCGATATAACGCTCCCAATTGGGACCCTGGGACAGGAACCAAGGCTTTTTCCAAATTGAAAGGGAACGAAGGCATCTGCGCGTAACCCTTATCAAGCGGAATGGATTTCCCCTCGGGGAAAACCCCTTGGTTCTCAACCACCACTGTAAAGCTCTCATGTGTAGCAGGCCAGAAGGTATCACGCTGGACGCTGCTGCCATGAGACCCAACACTCTCTGAAAGTGTTTGACAGTGACGGCCTGGCCTAGCTTATCCTGGACACTGTGGTCAGGATAGACTCGATCCGAGCAGGAGCCAACTGTGCTCGCATCGTGACTGAGTCCCACACCACTCCCAAAAACGCGGTTTTCTGGGCTGGTGTCAACACGCTCTTCTTCGTGTTGAGTCTCAACCCCAGGCTCTGGATGCGGGCGAGGACGACGTCTCGATGCCGAATCGCCAGCTCTCGCGACTGGGCCAATATTCGCCTCAGGGGTGCTAGAGCTGCATCCATACACTTGGTAAAAGTGCGAGGGGAGAGTGCTAGGCCGAACGGAAGAACCCGATATTGGTAAGCTTCGCCCCCGAAAGCAAACCTCAGGAACTTCCTATGAGATGGAAGGATGGAGATGTGGAAGTAGGCGTCTTTTAGATCTATCGTGACAAACCAATCCTCGGATTGAATTTGACTCACGATGATAGGAATAGTGAGCATCTTGAACCTGAATCTCCTCAGAGACCGATTCAGATGCTTCAGATCTAAAATTGGACGCAACCCTCCATCCTTCTTTGGAACTATGAAGTCCCGGCTGTAGAAACCGGACTCCCTGACTGGTGGGGGAACTAGCTCTATGGCCCCTTCTTCCAGCAGCGAGTGAACTTCCTGTTCTAACACTTGACCCTGCTGTGGGTCTACTGCAGTCCAAACCACCCCGTTGATACTTACCTTGGTGGGCGGACCCGGAACTGCAGCCTGTATCCAATTTCAACAGTGCGCAGGACCCATGGAGAAATATTGGGGAGACATTACCATGCCTCCACAAAATTCAGCAAGGGAACCAGCCCCTCAGGGCTGGTGTCAAGTGTCTTGTGAGAGCCCTTCACGATACCCTGAAGTGGAAGACCGGCAGGGAATAATCAAAAACGACTCTCGGTGTGCGGATGCCAGCGCTGCCTGGCCGCAAGCTCTTGGGGCAGACAGAGCAGCGTGCATTCGCTGGAAACTGATGTGTCCCGAAGCGCAACTAGCAGCGGGATGCTGACACCAGTTTCCTGAGGGCCCGGTGAGAGAGGGGATCTTGATCGCTCTCTTTCGGGGGGGACAGCCCTCCAAGGTCTCACACAAGTCAGGACCTTTCTCCCGACGCCTTCCTGGCCTGAAAGGCTTTGGGCGAGAGCGCCGTCTAGAATCCCAAGCTCAGCTTTTTTTTTTTTTGAGGGGGACCTCTAGAAGCGATACTCTCCTTCAGATGGTAGGCTGAATTAAAATATCTAACCAAGTTCTAAGTCAGATACAATTTTTAATTACTTTAACTCCTCGGAATTAAATGCAGCCATAACACTGGATAAGTGAAACACGGTCTGAATGGTAGGCTGTAGGAATTAAATGCAGCCATAAACACCAGAATACAGTTTTTAATTATACGATCTCGTAACCTACAGGCTGCCTCGGCAAACGCGAGATTCGTTATAATTTGGCTTTCATCCCTGGAGAAGAAAGTCAACAGGCGCGAGACTGAAACACCTGACAGCGCACGGCTGTACGCTTCAAGATATTTCTCAATGAACACAGCCAGCACCCTCAGGAGCTGACTGTGAATGCCTCGCACCTAAACAGTATTATTTATCAGATCGCGTGTGTCCCTTTTATTGCAGACCCGTAACGCGTTGCCTTAACAAACGCGAGATACGAGTAGTACACAATATCTTTGGCTTTCATCTCTCGAGAAGAAAGTCAACAGGCGCGAGGCTGAGATACCCGAAACGCACGTGTGCGGCGAGTTATTTCTCAGTGAACACAGCCAGCACCCTCAGGAGCTGACTGTTCATGCCTCGTACTCACACAGCAAACTGCAAAGTAGACTCGTAACCTACATGCTGCCTCGGCAAACACGAGATCCGAGCTACTAGATTCTGTATTGCAACTGCAAGGCAACCTTAAACCTACGCGCTGCCTCGGCAAACGCGAGATTCCAGCCACAGAATCTTATTGCAACATACACTCGTAATCTAAGCACTGCCTCGGCAAACGCGAGATCCGAGCTACTAGATTCTGTATTGCAACTGCGAGCCAAACCTTAAACCTACGCGCTGCCTCGGCAAACGCGAGATCCCAGCCACAGAATCTTATTGCAAAATACACTCGTAATCTAAGCGCTGCCTCGGCAAACGCGAGATCTGCAACTTACTTTAACAGGACGTACAACACCAAATAGGACAGACTTGTTCACACATACACAGAGCGCTTGCTGAATAGCAAAAAGCTGACATTTCTGTGTGTCGGCGTGCTTTTGTATACATCCGCTTATACCGTCACACGCTACGTCATCACGCAACGCCAATAGGATTGGATTCGGTTTCATTCATAAATTCAGACGCGCTACGCTGAAGGGCGTTCCCCTAGTGTCGTAACCGACGCAGTTCGAGTTCCCTCGAAAGGGAACACGTGAAGGTTCTGCACAGATCGCTCACGAAACACCAGAAAACACGTGAAGGTTCTGCACAGATCGCTCACGAAACACCAGAAAACACGTGAAGGTTCTGCACAGATCGCTCACGAAACACCAGAAAACACGTGAAGGTTCTGCACAGATCGCTCACGAAACACCAGAAAACACGTGAAGGTTCTGCACAGATCGCTCACGGAACACCAGAAAACACGTGAAGGTTCTGCACAGATCGCTCACGGAACACCAGAAAACACGTGAAGGTTCTGCACAGATCGCTCACGGAACACCAGAAAACACATGAAGGTTCTGCACAGATCGCTCACGAAACACCAGAAAACACATGAAGGTTCTGCACAGATCGCTCACGAAACACCAGAAAACACATGAAGGTTCTGCACAGATCGCTCACGGAACACCAGAAAACACATGAAGGTTCTGCACAGATCGCTCACGAAACACCAGAAAACACATGAAGGTTCTGCACAGATCGCTCACGGAACACCAGAAAACACGTGAAGGTTCTGCACAGATCGCTCACGAAACACCAGAAAACACATGAAGGTTCTGCACAGATCGCTCACGAAACACCAGAAAACACATGAAGGTTCTGCACAGATCGCTCACGGAACACCAGAAAACACGTGAAGGTTCTGCACAGATCGCTCACGAAACACCAGAAAACACATGAAGGTTCTGCACAGATCGCTCACAGAACACCAGAAAACACGTGAAGGTTCTGCACAGATCGCTCACGGAACACCAGAAAACACATGAAGGTTCTGCACAGATCGCTCACGGAACACCAGAAAACACGTGAAGGTTCTGCACAGATCGCTCACGGAACACCAGAAAACACGTGAAGGTTCTGCACAGATCGCTCACGGAACACCAGAAAACACGTGAAGGTTCTGCACAGATCGCTCACGAAACACCAGAAAACACATGAAGGTTCTGCACAGATCGCTCACGGAACACCAGAAAACACGTGAAGGTTCTGCACAGATCGCTCACAGAACACCAGAAAACACGTGAAGGTTCTGCACAGATCGCTCACGGAACACCAGAAAACACATGAAGGTTCTGCACAGATCGCTCACGGAACACCAGAAAACACATGAAGGTTCTGCACAGATCGCTCACAGAACACCAGAAAACACGTGAAGGTTCTGCACAGATCGCTCACGGAACACCAGAAAACACATGAAGGTTCTGCACAGATCGCTCACGGAACACCAGAAAACACGTGAAGGTTCTGCACAGATCGCTCACGGAACACCAGAAAACACGTGAAGGTTCTGCACAGATCGCTCACGGAACACCAGAAAACACATGAAGGTTCTGCACAGATCGCTCACGAAACACCAGAAAACACATGAAGGTTCTGCACAGATCGCTCACGGAACACCAGAAAACACGTGAAGGTTCTGCACAGATCGCTCACGGAACACCAGAAAACACATGAAGGTTCTGCACAGATCGCTCACGAAACACCAGAAAACACATGAAGGTTCTGCACAGATCGCTCACGGAACACCAGAAAACACGTGAAGGTTCTGCACAGATCGCTCACGAAACACCAGAAAACACATGAAGGTTCTGCACAGATCGCTCACGAAACACCAGAAAACACATGAAGGTTCTGCACAGATCGCTCACGGAACACCAGAAAACACGTGAAGGTTCTGCACAGATCGCTCACGAAACACCAGAAAACACATGAAGGTTCTGCACAGATCGCTCACAGAACACCAGAAAACACGTGAAGGTTCTGCACAGATCGCTCACGGAACACCAGAAAACACATGAAGGTTCTGCACAGATCGCTCACGGAACACCAGAAAACACGTGAAGGTTCTGCACAGATCGCTCACGGAACACCAGAAAACACGTGAAGGTTCTGCACAGATCGCTCACGGAACACCAGAAAACACGTGAAGGTTCTGCACAGATCGCTCACGGAACACCAGAAAACACGTGAAGGTTCTGCACAGATCGCTCACGGAACACCAGAAAACACATGAAGGTTCTGCACAGATCGCTCACGGAACACCAGAAAACACATGAAGGTTCTGCACAGATCGCTCACGGAACACCAGAAAACACGTGAAGGTTCTGCACAGATCGCTCACGGAACACCAGAAAACACGTGAAGGTTCTGCACAGATCGCTCACGAAACACCAGAAGACACGTGAAGGTTCTGCACAGATCGCTCACGGAACACCAGAAAACACATGAAGGTTCTGCACAGATCGCTCACGGAACACCAGAAAACACGTGAAGGTTCTGCACAGATCGCTCACGGAACACCAGAAAACACGTGAAGGTTCTGCACAGATCGCTCACGGAACACCAGAAAACACGTGAAGGTTCTGCACAGATCGCTCACGGAACACCAGAAAACACGTGAAGGTTCTGCACAGATCGCTCACGGAACACCAGAAAACACATGAAGGTTCTGCACAGATCGCTCACGGAACACCAGAAAACACATGAAGGTTCTGCACAGATCGCTCACGGAACACCAGAAAACACATGAAGGTTCTGCACAGATCGCTCACGGAACACCAGAAAACACGTGAAGGTTCTGCACAGATCGCTCACGGAACACCAGAAAACACGTGAAGGTTCTGCACAGATCGCTCACGAAACACCAGAAGACACGTGAAGGTTCTGCACAGATCGCTCACGGAACACCAGAAAACACGTGAAGGTTCTGCACAGATCGCTCACGGAACACCAGAAAACACGTGAAGGTTCTGCACAGATCGCTCACGGAACACCAGAAAACACGTGAAGGTTCTGCACAGATCGCTCACGGAACACCAGAAAACACGTGAAGGTTCTGCACAGATCGCTCACGGAACACCAGAAAACACATGAAGGTTCTGCACAGATCGCTCACGGAACACCAGAAAACACGTGAAGGTTCTGCACAGATCGCTCACGGAACACCAGAAAACACGTGAAGGTTCTGCACAGATCGCTCACGGAACACCAGAAAACACGTGAAGGTTCTGCACAGATCGCTCACGAAACACCAGAAGACACGTGAAGGTTCTGCACAGATCGCTCACGGAACACCAGAAGACACATGAAGGTTCTGCACAGATCGCTCACGAAACACCAGAAAACACATGAAGGTTCTGCACAGATCGCTCACGGAACACCAGAAAACACATGAAGGTTCTGCACAGATCGCTCACGAAACACCAGAAAACACATGAAGGTTCTGCACAGATCGCTCACGGAACACCAGAAAACACTAGAAGGTTCTGCACAGATCGCTGACGAAACACCAGAAAACACGTGAAGGTTCTGCACAGATCGCTCACGGAACACCAGAAAACACTAGAAGGTTCTGCACAGATCGCTCACGGAACACCAGAAAACACATGAAGGTTCTGCACAGATCGCTCACGGAACACCAGAAAACACATGAAGGTTCTGCACAGATCGCTCACGAAACACCAGAAAACACGTGAAGGTTCTGCACAGATCGCTCACGGAACACCAGAAAACACATGAAGGTTCTGCACAGATCGCTCACGGAACACCAGAAAACACATGTAGGTTCTGCACAGATCGCTCACGGAACACCAGAAAACACGTGAAGGTTCTGCACAGATCGCTCACGGAACACCAGAAAACACATGTAGGTTCTGCACAGATCGCTCACGGAACACCAGAAAACACGTGAAGGTTCTGCATAGATCGCTCACGGAACACCAGAAAACACATGTAGGTTCTGCACAGATCGCTCACGGAACACCAGAAAACACGTGAAGGTTCTGCACAGATCGCTCACGAAACACCAGAAAACACATGAAGGTTCTGCACAGATCGCTCACGGAACACCAGAAAACACGTGAAGGTTCTGCACAGATCGCTCACGAAACATCAGCGACGGCTTCCTCACCCAAAGGCGAAGACCGCTGTGGAGTTGAAGTATCTGGACAGATCTGTGGACTTCACCAGCTTCTCAACCTGTCAAACAGTCATGATATAATGATGATAAGTGGGTTGCGTGTTCTAGGTGTTCCAGCTGGACCAGACCAAAGCATGCTGGTTGATCAGCTTCCAGCAACATTCTGCATGGAATTTCTGACTAGACTTACAATAAGTCATCGGGGGTCTCATTTATAAAACGTGCGTAAGATCCTTACTAAAAGTGCACATGCGCCCGAAAGCCAAAAATGGTGTATGCCAAAAAATATTAGTACATTACATAGTTTAGATCATTCTTTTATTTATTTAAATAATACGGAAAATATGCTAATACGGGAAAAATGCTTATACGGGACAGTCCGTCAGCGGTCGTGGGCGGAGCATGAACAATATGACATCATATTGCTCAGAAAATCCAAACGGCTTGATTATTGAGAGCGTTTAGACTTTTTGAGGATAAAAAAAAAGGAGTGAATGGATTTTTTTCATTGTATGTTGGTTGTGTCCACACACTGCAAAGACACATTTATAAGTCAGAAGGCATATTATTCTAACTAGTAATGGCCTTTTTAACAATATGCAAACACCATGTAAAAGTGAATTTTGCATCCGATGACCCCTTTAAAGTCTGATCATAACTTTTTCAGTTACATAAGAAGGTAAATTCTGATTTTAATCTGAATTTGAATATCTGATTACCTCTTGACTAACTGCTACTAGTTCTTAAAACACGGTCTTAACACACACACACACACACACACACACACACACACACACACACACACAGTGGCTATGTTTCCTCACCATGTTCTGCACAGACGTCGCCTCGGCTCTGAACTCCGGGCTCTCATGACTGGACAAACTCACAGAGAAGTTCTTATTCAGTATGGAAACACTGGCCGTGTACTGTTGAATCACCCGCGGCTCCAGCACCCAGACCCTGTACTCTAAACACACACACACACACACACACACACACACACGCACACACACACACACACACACACACACACAGAACGTTAGACAGGTGGCTAAAGGTAACACTCAGTAATTTTGTGTTCATGTTTCTGTGGTTTTTGACTGACACCTGTCACTCTGAACCCAGAAATGTTTCTGACGAAATATGTTTTAAGAAAGTTTGGCTAATGTTCCCATTAATTTTTTTTAAATAATTGTAACATATTATTTCTGAATGTTCAAAAACGTCCAGTTATTTAAATATTCTAATCACTTTTTTTCTTGGTTATGCAGGGAATGTTACATTGTGTCGTTCTTCAAACATTATGGAACGTTACTTTTGAACGTTCTCTGTACGTTCTGAAACAAGTAATTACATTTAAAAAATGTTAGTCGAACGTCCAACTAAGGGTTCGTTTACATAACAACGATGTACTAAAAATGGAAAAGCTTTCCCTCTGCGTTTTCCGTGTACAGACAAAAATGTTTTTCAAAACGATTCCCGTTCACATGATCCGCGAAAATGATTAAACCACTGTATTCTGCTGCCAGACCAGTAGATGGCAATGTCAGTGTCACTTTGTAAAGAAACACACACGCCTAAAGACCATAGACTGTAAAAAATATGGACAAAGCGTCTGTGACGTCACCCATAGACTTTCTGAAGAACGGGTTTGAGGCCGTTTATGGGGGGTATGAGCGGCGCCATCTCGGGCAATCTTTTCAGAAAGGATACAGAGGTGGTATGATGTGTTGTGTCAGATCATGGCCGAGACGTCACATTTCAGGAATTCCACTCAATCAGCTGTCAATCACGCTGTCAATCAAAGTTAACCACATCCTTATTTGTCAAACATTTTATATCTAAATACTATCCAAACTAACGCATTAGAAAAAAATTCACCTCCCTCACAGTTTTCAGGCACTCGGAACCTATCGAAAAATACAATAAAAGTCCATGGGACCAACCTGTAAAAACATGAATTTATGTTGTGAAAACGGACATTTTAACATGGGGGTCTATGGACATTCGCTCACTTTTGGGACCTGCCCCTAGCGGATTTTCGATGTATTGCAGTTTTTCGCACTTCCGGGTAGGCTTCATTTTTCAGATTAGAACGTTGCCGCTTGCTATAGACGCTATACACCCGAGAAACAAGCGCGCAGCCATCTTTAGCATTTTGTCTTTGAATTTCAGTTATTTGCAGTAATCTGTATATCATATGGCATCGCTGTTGAGGAGTTATTAGCTGGTGAAGTGGATTTACATATTGTCGAGTTAACAAAAGTTTTCATGAGTATTGTAATGTTTGAAACAGATGATTTATCAAATGTCAGAAGACTGGAAGGATTTGTAGTTTTTGTAGTTTACACAAAGACAATAGCGGTATCGTTTTGAAAAACTTGCACTTTAAACCCTGTTTTTCAAAAGTCTTCAATACCGCCGTTGTCAATAAAAATGGATAATTTCATTATTTATCATACCCAATTGCTGAGCAGAATCATTTAATGTGGATTCATCTTTGACATCACTTACATTACAACTAAAAGCCTGTTCATAATTCAGATATAGTGTTTTTTTTCAGCTGGACTGGGATTCTGTCATTTGATTTCTCTGTCAATCAGTCAAAAATGAATAAATGTATACAGAATGTTTTGATTGAAGCAATAATGCAATAATCATGATGGATGACGCATGATTATCCTGTGCTAAAATCCTCTCTAAACATGTTCACATTTAGGAAATTCACATGTTCTAGCAGAGATGACACTATATTGTGCTGAACGCATGTGTGAACGAACGTTTCCTCACCCAGAAAGTACCAGATAACACATGCAGACCCAGCCGAGATGAAGATGATGATGATGAAGATGATGCCAATCAGCCATTTCCGGAAGCTCCTCTTTTTATGGGTCGGATCCGGATCGGGGCGCGATTCCTGTGTATAAACACGAAACACACGAATATACACAAATTCTTCTCAAATAACTTCTCAGTTCTTGTTGTGCAATGAGTTTACTGTGTTATTTGAGAGAAACATGCGGCTCTCTCACAGTGTTGGTGTCGCAGTCTTGATTCGGATCTGTTGCGAACCCGTTTCCGAGCTCCATCATCGACCGAACCGTTATCTCGGGTTCATCTTCGGTTCCGTCAGTCCTGATTCGGGTGGTTCTTCTCCAGGACTCAGAATCCACACATGTTCGGTTCTTCACACATGTTCTGAGGGAAACGCTTGTGTTTGTCAGTCCGAAGTCCGTTGCAGATCAATAGTGAAGTATAGCTAGCCTATCTGCTGATCTGAGGACAGTGCTTGGACACCAAAGCCACAGTTTTCATATAAACGCGTCTGCTGCTGAGATACTGCGTTTATGTAAAGTGAGAATATTAATAACGGATCTCTTATAATAAACAGTCACCGCCCAGCAACGCGCGCTCACCTGCGCAACGCACCTGCGTGACGTCATCCGGTCATATCACGAGTGTGCAGAATGATGATGCTAAATTTAGTATTCATAAATGTAAATTTGGAGGAAACAAGCCTTTTAAGATCAGAAATTCAACAATACCTAAACACAAATGGTTTGAAAAATAAGAAAGCTGCAAAGTGTGTTTCAATCTGTAAACATTTTCACTTTTTTTTTTTACTTTTAAGTTTGTCATTCTTTCTTTATATATTTGTCTTTTTTTGTTTGTTTAGTTTGTTTACTCAATGTACCCCCCTGACTGTAGTTGTAATTCTTTAAAATCAATCAAATAAAAAGAAAAAAAGAAAGATGATGCTCCTCTCGGACATGATCAACATACAGGCTTTCCCAGTTTTTCAAATTAATTTAAGTAAATTTGAGGACCAATGTGTTCAAGTGCTGCCACCTCAACATTTTGTTCCATTTAAAATGTAGCTTATTAATATGACAGTATATCATGATGATAGAAGGTGAATGTGATCTCACCAAGTTTCACGTGTTCCTGGATCAACATCTTTTTTGATCCTGGAACAACTTTCAGATCAACCAATCAGATTAGAGGGACAAGTTTACAGTTTATGTCAAGTTTAGGCTTAGAACCAGGGTGAGGTGCTTCAACATCAGTGTTATTCACCTGTCATTCCCCTCTGATTTTAGGGAAAAGTTATGGGTAGAGTTAGGTTTAGGGGTAGGGATAGGGTAAGGACTACATTTTGGGACAGGAATGTTATTCCAGGATCAACAAAATATGTTGGATCAACATCTTTTGATCAGGATCAAGCAAAATCACAGTGACCGTTTGGATATTCTTCCATTACTAGCGTGTTTATTGTACACTAGTCCCATAGATTATTAAGCAATACAGTGCCATGAAAAAGTATTTACTTCTGAAAATTCTGAAATCATTAATATATAAAGTCACCAGCTTCTCATATCATCCATGTGAAAAGTCATTTCAGTTGGTGTGTGATAAG
The DNA here is from genome assembly GCF_051911475.1 of Siphateles boraxobius. Classification (NCBI taxonomy): domain Eukaryota; kingdom Metazoa; phylum Chordata; class Actinopteri; order Cypriniformes; family Leuciscidae; genus Siphateles; species Siphateles boraxobius. The sequence continues at coordinate 462,179 of NW_027508754.1, read as the reverse complement.
AAAGATTTTCACATCCAATCAGAGAAACCTGGACATCCACACATCCAATCAGAGCACAAATGTTTTAATATATTAGTTAGCAGCAAACTGAAGTCGTTCTTACACACACACTTCTCTTACATTCAGTAGGCATCATTTTCAAAATATACATGTAAAGATAAAATTGCATTTGAAAACATGAATAAAATGATCATAACACTGATAAATGACCGTCAAGCCACTCAAAATAATAATTTGAGTCTAATTTGAGCTTGAATGTCACTGCTGGTAAACATCTTATAAATTAAAATAATATATTACGATAACATTCAGGGTGTAGAATATAATAAATCCTCTCATCTGAAACTATAATAATTTTCTGAACAGATAGTTTTAGTTTTTAAAAGGTTTGTACGTTGTAAACTGCACGGTTGAACTCTAGTGGAAAGGAACTGGAAACTGTCTGGTCTTGCATTCACACAGTCGATGTGACAAACGGATTGAAATCAGGAGTGACTCCACATTGTCCTGTACATACAAGAGCAGACTGAAGCAGATCCAATAATGTCTCCTTCTCAAACTCATTATTCAGGCAGTAAACCATGGTAAACATCAAGACTTTATGAGTAAGATTATGATTTATGATGACTTTATGATGAGTAAGAAACCGGAAAAAATGAACTCTTTCGATATTCTTAACCCTGGCGGGGAAAGAGTTAAACTTCTCTCGTCATTTATTCACCGTCATGTCATTCCAAGCCTGTATGACTTATACTTTCTTCATTTGGAAGACATTTGGAAGATGTTTAGCAGAATATTACGCTGCTCTTTTACACGCAATGAAAGTGCAAAACAAAGACTGAACAAGTATCATAGCAGTAGTTCATATATAATCCTAGTCTTTCAGAAGACTCTTTGTGTTCACTAAAACTCGTCCTGTACAGCTGAGTTCAGTGAATGGAGAAGAGCAGCTAGAAAGATCTTCTGTGTTCAGTCATGAAAGTGAGTAGATAATGACATATACACCGTTTCCAGAGCTTGACATTAACTTCTTTGCTCTCCAGGCACTGTGGCTAGTGGTTTTCCAAAGTTACTAGCCATTTAGCATTTTCACTGGCCACAATTTAGACATCGATACCATGGAGAAAAACTGCCATATAGATATTTTCAATATTATCTCATAATTGGGCAGCAGGTTTATTAGGCTGCTGTCACTTTAAGACCTGACACACAAAATCCAATATACTGTTACACATGCATTTTCTTTCTCAACTTTTGTGTGTATTTGACTGTTAAAGCACAGAGAGGCGGCTTTATGTGCCACACTTTTGGTGTACACGCAAAATCTGCGGGAATGAGTAAAAATATGCTCAAGATGAGCAATAGCACGCCGAAATTTTTGTGTTTCTCGCTGTCGGAGAGATAAGAGAGAGAGAAAGAGAAGCTGGTATTGTGTATCTATTCTGAGGAAAATCAGAATTGGAAGCGTTTCAGATATTTCAGTAACAATATGTACTGAAAAATCTATATTTTTGCACTTAGTTTATTATTTCAGATGCTTTTTGATGAGATGAGAGAGAGAAAACAGCTGGTATCGTGTATCTATTCCACGGAAAATAAATAGTTTATTATTTCAAATGGCTTTTTAAAAGACTACGAGTGCTGGTGTTGATGTCAAGCCCTGAGCGTTTCTGTTCGTAGCTAAACCGCGACTCGAGCTCCGCGAGTCCTGATCACTCATGCTCTCTTCAGTCTGAGCTGTGAACAACCATGTTAATTCTGCACACTCTTCACTGGCATGTAATCGCCACTAGAGGGCTCGATCATCCCACACGGGCTCTGAAAGCCCAGGTCCAGTTGTCCCGGAAACACGCAGCCCAAACCGGCCGTGCGCTCGAAGCCCAGGTGCATGATGGGATGAGGAGCCGGCAGGTCCGGTGGCAGGAGACGGGTCAGGTTTAAAGCCAGAGGACTGGGAAGGTCTGACTCCTCCATGCTGTCCTCGGCTCCGCCGTTGAAGCCCGAGTCTGGGCTCTGTGTGTCCTGCCGGAGCTTCTCCAGGGTCTTCAGAGAGAGCTCCAGCTCCTTCTCTTCAGATCCGCGAGTGACGTGCGCGTGACCCAGGTCCGGGCCGCTGACGCCCCCTGCGGGCCCGTAGGAGGAGTGTGTGGAGCAGGGCTCCAGGGTGTCGCTCGGCCCCTTTGAGCTCTGGGACAGGAAGTAGGTGGAGTTGGAGAAGTTGGAGGATTTGCTGTTTCCTTCCCATCGGTCCTGCAGGCCGTCGCTGTCTCTGTCTCTGCGTGAGCCCCGGGAGTCGGCGTCCGGTGGCTTCAGGACCTCGACGGGACTCACACACTCCGTGTCCACTTTGATGAAGCTCTCACGCGCTAACAGCGGCCCCAGCCAAGACTGTTGGAGAGAAGTCAAGCTTTAGTTATACAGCGCTTTTTACAATGCACACTGTCTCAAAGCAGCTTTACAGAGATAATAATGCAACAATGCTTGTTTCTAGGAGAATATAGCGTCATAGTCCAGTTTAACCCTCTGAGGTCGACTTCTCGCTTTTTTTCTTATCAGTGCAAAAGAAACTCAAAATACTCTGTTGATTTTGATCTTACATATTAAGTGTTGTACATCATTAGATCCTATCTATTTTTTTTGTGGATACTCACAATAAAAACAAAGTGCTGTGCTTTTTCGCCAAATAAAGAAAAACAAACATGATGCGCGTTCTGCCTTCTCTCTGTCAGTGAAGTCCATTCTGAAACGCGTCCGAAAATTAACTGTAATTCCGCGAATACTTGTCATACAGGCACGAGTGTTTTTCCATAATGAAGCTTGAACCCTCTTCTTTTAAATGAATTAATTTATATAAAAAACAAATATTCTCAGTTTATGTAATCTGTATGAAAAGAGAGAAATGTCAGTCTTTTTCTTTCCAGCTCATTATACCTGATTACGCATTAATGTGCCACGCCCACGGAGAGCGCGCCGTATTCAAACGCAAATGATCTAAGGCAAGCCATTCAAACATGTCAACGCCCACCAGCTGGTTATTAAAACACATCGTGTTTAGTAAGTATCTTGTACAGCTGTGTACACAGCGTATCCTTTCGCTGTGAGGAATAATACGATCTAATAACCCTGGAGAATGTACCAGAAGTGCTGGTAGTTTAATTTCGAGGTGCAACGGATCCAGCTGATGTAGTAAGTCATTTATTCTTAAGTGCTTTGTTCTAATCGCGATATTGAATAGTGTCTATAAACCGCAAAAAGACTGTTTAAATATGAATTGCGTGTCTGTGTGGAGGCTAAATGATGAATGAACGGCACAGGCGCGCGCGCTTTGTTCACTACAGTTATACAGCGCGTGCCGTTCATTCACTCTCGCACCTACATTAGTAAACGTTATGTTTACATGAACACATCCAAACTATATTGCTATAGCCTACTAAGATGAATAAAAATAGACTGAAATATGTTGAAATAAAATGTCTGTATAAGCAACAAACTGCAAATTCACATGTATATGCTAATATATCATACACAATATGTTACAGACTAAATATGAATGTTTAGACACGATTTTGTGATTAGTTTTGAATAGATTATAAAGTTTTGACTGTAAAAAAAAGACTACTGTCACATTAAAGAGTTAAGCTTTTGTTCACTAATCTCTGCTCATAGTTAAATATACTATAGTATGATGTTTTGTCAAAAATAAAGTAGGTATATTGAATTATCAACTAAGATGTTATTATAGTGTTTGTTCCAATATTCAAACTAATGAATCCTTACCTTTTTTAATACGGATGATAAAATGTATACTTTTTACAAAGCAATACACTTGAAATATTGTTAAAATTGTAATTGTTGTTGTAATTGTAACCTATTTGTAATTGGTTACAATTTCTAATTGTAAAATATGTATATATAGATAATTTCTTTTGTCCTTGCATTCTTTGGGATCCAGTGACACACCTGTGTGAAAGGGCTAATTAATATGCAGCTCATTATGAATGTGGCACATTATCCGGCCTTTGTCTTCTCAGGTGTGAACACGCCTCCACGCATATTGAACTTTCCAAACAAAAGGTGTCTTATAAAATTTAAATCAATGTATTGTTTTGTGTAAATGATTAGGCAAGATGATTTTCAGATCATTTTGAAGCAAAAATTCTAGGCAACAACACTCATTAGTCAAAAGTCTTGTGGACACATGTTTAGTATGTGTTTTGTGGCCTTATTTCAGACACTTTAAGTTTTAGCTTTTTCAATAACCACGCATAAACATTATTCTCTAAAAAATACAAACATGTACATACATGTTGCTCACATATTACGGTAGCCCTGTTTGTGCTATATAGAGTGAATTCACACCTTTGCCATTAACATGTTTATAAATAACTGAAAAAAGCACAAATGTCAGAGCATGTCAGAACACCTCAAGGACCCCAAAACCCCTTAGACCTCAGAGGGTTAAATAAGTTCAGTGATGTTCATTTTTGTTGTAAAAAAGTTACTAATATTGTACATTTATATATATAGCCGCTCTTGAGAAAACCATGATGTCATCGTCAAGCTCAGTTCAGTTCTCATATAGTCAAGTCACCTTTACTTATACAGCGCTTTTTACAATACAGAGTGTTTCAAAGCAGCTTTACAGAGATAACAGGAAAACAAGGGGCTTTCGCACCGGAGGAACCATTCCATAGTTCCTAGAACTATTGTCCGGAGTTCCCGGATGTCGGTGTGTGTGTGTGCGTGTGTGTGTGTGTGTATGTTCGCACCGCAGGAACTGGGAACCATTTCAGTTCTAGGAACTCCTTTTGGAGGAACTAATTTACTCCTAATTCAGAGTCGGTCTAAACCAGCGCTTGAGGAACTACAGTGACGCTAGTGTTACCTGATTGGCCGAACGCACGCGAAACACAAGCACAAACTACCACAAACTAACTCTACGATCATGTAAAACAGTGATAGATGAAGCTCTAAACCTTTACGCCGAGGAGAAACCCAACGCATCTTTGAGGAGATCAAGAGAAACACATCACACATCAACCCACGCAAACGCTAATAACTTTTTATTTCTGTCTTTCTGTGTATAACAGTTCTATATAATAACGTATTAGACACTGTCGGTTCCTAGAACTACCGGCTGCGAAAGCCCCTAAAGTTAGTCTCGGCTGTACAGCAGATCTACAAGAAAACAGCGTCACAGTCCAGCGTATGATTCAGTGATGGTTCATTTTTGTTGTTAAAAAGTTATTATTTAGTTATATACATATAGCCGCTCTGGAGAAAACCATGATGTCATCGTCCAGCTCAGTTCAGTTCTCATATAAGGGTGTCAATGCAGGAGATTAATAATACTGTTGAATATTATATTAAATGTCCCCAGCTCAGCGAGCTAAAAGACTAATGCGACAGTAGAAGCAAAACTCCATCAGTGACAGAACGGAGGAAACCCTCGAGAGTGCGCTCTCACACACACACACACACACACACACACACACACACACACACACACACACACACACACACACACACACACACACACACACACACTGAATTCTAAATTCTTCACTGAATTTTGAAATGTTAATAAACTGTTCTATTTTTTTTACACTGTTAATTTGTACAATTAATTGAATTTGTACATTTAGATTTAAGTATGTTACAATATATTACTATTTTGATGTCTTTATAATTGTTCTATGTATTCCGAGCTTTGGCAATATTGTATGATGTACAGTCATGCCAATAAAGCAATTTTGAACTGAATTGTGTGATTATGAGAGAGCATCAACAGAACTGATTATCGGGACTCACCGTGAAGTTTCCTCCGTGCTGAGAGTTCAGATCTCCGAAGAACTTGGAGGGATCGGGAATATAGAGGGAACACTTCTTCTGGAGGCTGAAAGGTGCAGTTACTCAGTTACTCGTGAGTCATGAGGGGTGTGTGTGTGTGTGTGTGTGTGTCTCGAGCACTGAGAGATCAAACACTGTCGAGTTCCTCCATGGCTGTGCTAGTTTTATGTCTTTGTTCTCACTGAATAAAATCATAGTTATTGTTACAGTTCTAGTTGTCGTTATTATTTTTATCTTTATAGTTATTGTTATAGTTATCATTATATTCTTCGTTATCATTATCATAGTTATCGTTATCTTTATATTGATTGTTATCATTAATACAGTTGTTATTATAGTTGTGGTTATCATTACAATTACTGATATAGTTATCATTTTCATAGCTATCGTTATCAGTATAATTATTGTTATCATTATTATTTTACCACAGTTATTTTTACAGAGATCATTATAGTTATCATTATATTTATTGTTATCATTATTACAGTTAATGTTGTCATTATAGTTATTCTTATAGTTATTTTTATAGTCAACATTACAGTTATGGTTATCATTACAGTTATCGCTATAGTTATTGCTATAATTATTGTTATAGTTATCGTGAAATGTATTGTAATCCTGGGCAACGATTAATCGCATCCAAAAAAAAAGTTTGTGTTTACATAATATATGTGTGTGTACTGTGTATAACTATTTTGTGTATATAAATACACACATGCAAATGTAAGAAATATTTGCATGTATATACTGTACATATATTTATACATCATTTTTACAAATATTTTATATATAAATAAAAAATGTCCTAAATATATAAATGCATGTGTGTGTATTTATATATACAAAAAAATTATACACAGTACACACACACACACACACACACACACACACACACACACACACACACACACACACACACACACACACACACACACACATATATTATGTAAACACAAACTTTTATTTTGGATGTGATTAATCGTTGCCCAGCACTAGTTTGTTGTCATCATTATTATAGTTATAGTTATCACTATAGTTACAGTCAGGGCCGATCCTGTTTATTCTGGTTATGATTATAGTCCTCATTACAGTCCCGGTTGTGGGTGTGTAGTGTAGTGATGGAGTGTGTGTAATCAGCGTCTCTCACCTCTTTCTCCTGTCGCAGCAGATGACAATAACACACAGCCATACGACAACCAGAGTGACTCCAGTCAGTGTGGGTCCTGCGACTGACCAATCCAGCGAGAGGAACACAGGGACAACTGAGGACACACACACTGAGTGTTAGTGTCACCGCACAGGTGTGTGTGTGTGTGTGTGTGTGTGTGTGTGTGTGTGTGTGCGCGTGTGTGTGTGTGTGTGTAATAAACAAGGGGTGTGTGTGTGTGAGTGTGTGTGTGAGTGTGTGTGTGTGTGTGTGTGTGTGTGTGTGTGTGTGTGTGTGTGTGTGTGTGTGTGTGTGTGTGTGTGTGTGTGAGATTAAAGCACAGACCATCTACGGGACAAGCCGTATTCACCATATCTTTATGTTCACACTAATAATCTTTTACATTGTAATCAATTTATTTTTATTTGGCATGTTTATGTGCTGGTGCACGTCCCTGTGTGTGTAATAAGCAGTGTGTGTGTATAAGTGTAATAAGCAGAGTGTGTGTGTAATAAGCAGAGTGTGTGAATAAGTGTAATAAGCAGAGTGTGTGTGTAATAAGCAGAGTGTGTGAATAAGTGTAATAAGCAGAGTGTGTGTGTGTAATAAACAGAGAGTGTGTGTGTGTGTAATAATCAGAGAGAGTGTGTGTGTGTGTGTAATAAACAGAGTGTATGTGTAATAAACAGAGAATGTGTGTGTGTAATAAACAGAGTGTGTGTGTGTGTGTGTGTGTGTAATGAACAGAGAGTGTTTGTGTGAGTGTGTGTGTGTGTGTGTGTGTGTGTGTAATAAACAGAGAGTGTGTGTGTGTGTAATAAACAGAGTGTATGTGTAATAAACAGAGTGTATTTGTAATAAACAGAGAGAGTGTGTGTGTGTGTGTGTGTGTAATAAACAGAGTGTGTGTGTGTGTGTAATAAACAGAGTGTATGTGTAATAAACAGAGTGTTTTTGTGTGTGTGTGTGTGTGTGTGTGTGTGTGTGTGTGTGTGTGTGTGTGTGTGTGTGTGTGTGTGTGTGTGTGTGTGTGTGTGTGTGTAATAAACAGAGTGTAGTGTGTGTAATAAACAGAGTGAGTGTATGTAATAAACAGTGTTTGTGTGTAATAAGCAGAGTGTTTGTGTAATAAACAGAGTGTGTTTGTGTGTGTGTGTGTGTGTGTAATAAACAGAATGTAGTGTGTGTTATAAACAGTGTGTGTGTGTGTGTAATAAACAGAGTGTATGTGTAATAAACAGAGAGTGTGTGTGTGTGTAATAAACAGAGTGTGTGTGTGTGTGTGTGTGTGTGTGTGTAATAAACAGAGTATGTGTAATAAACAGTGTTTTTGTGTGTGTGTGTGTGTGTGTGTGTGTGTGTGTGTGTGTGTGTGTGTGTGTGTGTGTGTGTGTGTGTGTAATAAACAGTCGGACAGGTGTGTGTGTGTGTGTGTGTGTGTGTGTGTGTAATAAACAGTCGGACAGGTGTGTGTGTGTGTGTGTGTGTGTGTGTGTGAGTGTGAGAGAGACCAGTGGATCGAGTCTATCAGGTGTGTGTGTGTGTGTGTGTGTCACCTGGTGTGGGGGGGGTCTGGCCCACTTCAGATGTCCAGCTGTACTCCTGACTCCAGTCGCTCCAGATGGCGTTGGGAAGAAGAACATGCTTGACTCTCACCCGGATCACGTACTGTCGCTGTAAGAACAGATCGTCCTCTGAAAGATCCAGATGAGTTTCTGCAGTCTGTGTTTTCTTCGCATCCTACACACACACACACACACACGCACACGGACAGAATCACGCATCTCTATGAGTGGGTTCTGAATCTGCATCTAAAGATCTTCTGTCTTTAACCATTACACTTTTCTTTTACAGTTGCTTACACGCTTGAGACACACACACCTTGTCACTCGTGTATCTTCAGATATAAAACAAAAACTTTTTGCAAAACACAGGGTTCGTACAGACACTGTAAAATGGAGTTTTCAAGCACTACTTTTTTGGTTTTCAAGGACTTCAATCAGAGATCTCAATTATCAAACAATATCTTTATTATCTTTCAAATTCTAAAACAAGGTAAATAGATAAATAAAATGCAATGTCCGATGCAATGACTGTGGAAACTTTAACCATTGAAAGGATACCATGACAAAGATATCGCTTTCCTTATTCAAACTGATTTTTTCTCCCATGAATATATGATTGAACTGAAGAATGAAAGCTGTATCATATACTCTGATATTTATGAGCAACATCACAAGTCAAATTCAAGCATTTTAAGCACCTTGTACAAACCCTGAAAACATTAAACACAATTCTCATTCACTCACACACTCACAGCTCATGGGTTTGCATTGAAAACGCAGCATTAATGCACTGAGTACAGTGTGTAAGAGTGAGTCATTGGTTTGTGTACACAAAGTTATGATGATAAAACAAGAGTTTTTTTGAGGTGTTCCGATTGTGACATTTTTGCATGTGTGTGTGTGTTTTTTGAGTGTAGAGTTTAGAGAAATCGTGTGTAAGCAATGAACAAAAGCCTTCGTGCCTTCAGGCGTTCATGCTCACCGTCCAGCTCTGATCAGCAGATCTCAACTCGACCTCAAACATTTTTTCGCGTGTAAAATTGACGGTCCAAGAAGCGCTGAGTCCGCGAACTTCCACTTTCTGAGGAGGAGCCACTTTCACTACTGAAACACAAACACCACTCAATGTCAGGCAATGATCACTAAGGAGACACGTTTTCCTGTACAAACACAATACTGTACTACTGAGCCTAACTGCATCTCATCCCTTATCAGAGGTGAATAACACTGATGTAGAAGCACCTGCTCCTGTTTTTAAGCCTAAACTTGACATCAAATCTGAATGGTTGATTGTAATGTTGTTCCAGGATCAATAAAGATGGTCCACTGGGGGGAAAATAGAAATCGTTTTTTTTTTTTTTTTAGCTGTTAAAGAACCTTTCAGTTATCATTTCTGCTTTACGGACATTTTCGACCGAAAAGAAAAAAAGTTTTTTTTGTTTGTTTTACTTCATTAGAATGGTGCGAAACTTAGTTAACTTGGTAAAGGTTTTGGCTGAACACACACAAAAAATATCTTGGACGTGATTTGAAAAGGTTAAAAGGTCCTGTAAAACTTGTGCTGCTCGCGGTCAAAAATGAACGCATTGGAAAATAATGTGAGACGAGTTTCCTCTAGTGGAAGCGTTCGGTACTGCAGCCGAACACACTCTCACTGAACGCTCGTTTACTGACATATCAGCCTCAGATTCTCAACACAACTTGTTTAGATTTTCCATAATAATACACGTTAAAGTCAGTTCCTTTTTTTAAGTTCACTTTTTAAACTTTTTTCAATTCAGCAATAATCTGCCAAGTGTCGTGTTTGAAAAGAGATCAAACTTCAGTCTGTCGCTCTAAAGCATTCAAGATTTACGACAGTTACAGTTGGAAATTAATTTATTTTAGGTCTATGCTCAAAAAGTGAATAAATGGATTATAAATACAGAATAAATATATTTTAGTAAAAAAATATCTCCTAAAACTACAAAATTTTAAATAAAAAAACATAAAATATAGTAGCCTACAATCATTTCATTGACAATAAAATATTCGGTCCAGTGTGTTTAATAGAACCTGTTTTTTCTTAGTGTGAAGAACATTTTAATATTCTAAAGAACGTTTTTACACTATAAAGAAACCAATGGAAATGTCCTGTGATTTTAAAGGCTCTTCACGGAACCAATGATGCCAATAAACAACTTTTATTTTTAAGAGTGTCCGCTGAACTACTGATGCTGGTGTGAATCTGTGTGAGTTATTATGTTTGACTCACCACTGGTCACTGCCTTATGCTCTGCAATTTCAGCCAAAGGTTTAGTGTAGTTTTCACATCGAACCTCTTCATGCAACATGGCCCATGATTTTATTACACTGATCTTCAGCAGAAGAGAAAGAAATAATCCACATTTGTATGACGTTTATGACTCAGTGGATGATTGACAAGATGTTGAATCTGCGGTTCAACACGTCATAAACACACACACACACACACACACACACACACACACACACACACACACACACACACACACACACACACACGACTCAGTCACCTCTTCTTGAAAATCCACGGTGGCCGAGCGAATGTGTGTCCGGGTCGGGTCAGCTAACATCGGCGCTGTCTTTTCTTTCTTAAAACTGAAATCAAAGCAACAGAAGAATTTATGTCCCATTTATTTCTATTATTCAAGACCAGTCAAAAGTTTGGGATCGGTAAGATTTTTTACGTTTTTAAAAGAAGTCTCTATTATTATCAATGTTGAAAACAGTTGTGTAAAATTTTTGAATCTAAAATAGAACTTTTGACTGGTAGTGAATCTCACATACTAATCAACACATCTATTAGTGGAATTACCGGAGGATAAATCACTTCATCTGAAACATTTTTATATTTCTGTTAAATGTTCATCAGTTCTGGATCCTTGTACAATATAAAGGCTGATTGTTTACCCGTGTCTAACCGTTACACGGATCTTGCAGCTGGTCTCGGGTCGCACTCTCAGCTTTGAGGAGTCCCAAACACACGTGAAGGTGTTGTGGAAATCATTATAACACTCCAGACCTGGAGAAAGAGCAACACAAGCTTAATCTGCTGAGTGACACACACACACACACACACACACACACACACACACACACACACACACACACACACACACACACACACACACACACACACACAGGAGTCAGGAGTTCTTACCTTGATCTGAAAGAGCTGAATATAAGAATGACATCATCATTATCATTATCATCATCATCATCGTCAGAATCTGCATGATGCCGTTTTCCTCTCAGCAAACATTTGTAAATCTGAGAGAGAGATAGAGAGAGAGAGAGGGAGAGAGAGAGAGCGAGAGAGAGACAGAGAGAGAGGGAGAGAGAGAGAGAGGGAGAGAGAGAGAGAGAGAGAGAGAGAGGGAGAGAGAGAGAGAGAGAGAGGGAGAGAGAGAGAGAGGGAGAGAGAGAGAGAGAGAGAGAGAGAGAGGGAGAGAGAGAGGGAGAGAGAGGGAGAGAGAGAGAGAGAGAGAGAGAGAGAGAGAGAGAGAGAGAGAGGGAGAGAGAGAGAGAGAGAGAGAGAGAGAGAGAGAGAGAGAGAGAGAGGGAGAGAGAGGGAGAGAGTTTTGAGTTTTCAACACACTTTATTTATATCATTACAACGTCAGCGAATGACCCAATCACATTATCCAAAAGACAAAAAGGAGATACAAAAAACAAGACTTATTGTAACATCATAGTAAAAATCAACATTTCTTCTTCAACTGTACAAATAGCTCCATTAAAACACCATTTGTGCAAAAAACTTTCTAAGTCATTCATCAGTTTATAGAACTTGAAATCAAACATAACCCTTGCTTTTACCATATTTTTAAAGACAATAACCACATGTTGTCCTTCTCTACCCTCTATTTTGTTTCTCCTGGTTATGTAAACAGCAAGTTTAGCTTGCCCAATTAAAAAATTCAACAATTGACTTTTTATTCTTTGCGCCACACTATATTTGGGTCCAAGAATCCAAATCATAGATGAAAAAATCTCCCCAAAATTCATGAAAAGTACATCAAGCAAACAAAACATTTCATACAGTCTAGAACATTCTAAAAAACAATGAAAAATTGTCTCCCTCATTTTACAAAAAGGACAATCACTTGACACATTGGGATTAATTAAGCTCACAAAAGCATTTACAGCAACTGCGCCGTGTAAAACCCTCCACTGAATGTCACCTGTGCGTTTTTCAATTGGTGGTTTGTATAAGACTCTCCAAACAGGTTTATTTTCATCATCTATTCCAAGTTTCTCTCTCCACACTGTATCACTACGTTCTTTTAAATGTGCTTTATTTAAAACTTTTACAAGACATTTATACAAAACTTTACTCTGAACACCCTGCAAACTTAACCCTTCTAGCCCTCTCAGGTTCAGAAAAGGTCCAGACAGTCCTTTGAGATTGGGACTAAGAAAAATACTTGGAAAGGGATCTGTATTATTAGGAACCAGTTTCCCATTATGAAATTCAATTAACAAATTATGTTCTTCTTCTGTGAGTTTCTGCTTAAAAAAGTCCAGAATTTTTTCTACATACCGTACCGACCGCACACCTAGATATGCGGCCATGGACTGAACATTATTCAAACCAGAACCAGCAACATCCAACACATGATGCAGTTTTAATGTCTTAGTGGAAATTAAACAATGAAGCAGTCCAGGTGTAACTTCACACGTAACATCAAACCGCGCTCCATGCACAAGAGGTTCCTCCAAAAGCCAGTACAACGAGGAAGTCGCATCCAACCTCCGTTTTTCAAATAAGTCCCAAACTTTAAAAAGTCCCTTATAAAAAGGAGTCAGTCCGTTGCACTGCAGCTTACTAGAGTCCATCAAAAACAAGACAGAGTTCAATCCCAGTCCGCCAGCTTGATTGAAAATAGCATCAGCCACTTTTCTCCAGACAAGATCCTCAGGTCCTGTGAGGTACCTTTGAATAAACAGAAGTCGAAAAGCTGCCCCCCTGCTGGGCAAATGGATAAGTCCTTGTCCTCCTTCATCTCTGGGTAGAAAAAGTATGCTCTGCGGTATCCAATGAAAAGTGCTCCAAAAAAAATCCACCATACTGGCTTGAATTTTACTCAGAAGTCCATTTGGAGGATCAATGCAGGCCAAACGATGCCACAAAACTGAAGCCACCAGGTTATTAATTATTATCACCCTCCCTCTAAAAGACATTTTTGGCAAAAGCCATTTCCATTTTTCCAATCGCCCCTTTAATTTTTCTAAAACTCCTTCCCAATTTTTGCCTAACATTGAATCATTGCCAACATATACTCCTAAATATTTTAACCCATCTCTTTTCCAGTACAAATCACCTGGTAGTGTAGGAAGACCATGGGACCAGTTACCACTTATTATGGCTTCACTTTTGGACCAGTTAACTTTGGCAGAGGAAATTAGACCAAATTTGTCAAGAATGTCTTTAAGAAGATCAACATCATTTTGCCCTTTAACCAAAACAATAATATCATCTGCATATGCAGACAGCTTAAAATTTGCTCCAGAGCAAGGTATGGTCCAACCTTCAATGCTCTCTCTGATCTTAACCAATAAAGGTTCAATGGCAAGAGCATACAACATTCCCGAAAGTGCACAGCCTTGTCTAATACCTCTGTTAATTTTAAAAGGAGCACTAAGACCACCATTCACTTTCAGTACACTCTCAACATCCCGGTACAAAACCCTAATCATGGCAATAAAACCAGAGCTGAACCCGAACTCCTCTAGCGTGCGCCAGAGATAGCTGTGCTCAACCCGGTCAAATGCCTTTTCCTGATCTAGAGAAATGAGACCAGTGTCTATGTCCAATAGCCTAGAGACGTCCAAAATATCCCGAATTAAATAAACATTATCAAAAATAGACCTGTTAGGCACACAGTAAGTTTGATCACGATGAATAACCTGCCCAACTACCTCCCTCAATCTAATGGCCAAAGCTTTAGAAAAGAGCTTTAAATCAGAGCATAAAAGTGAAACAGGGCGCCAGTTCTTTATTTCTTTTAAATCACCTTTTTTGGGTAACAGGGTAATGACTGCCCTCCTGCAGCTCAAAGGTAGCAAACCTCGGGCCAGACTATCATTGAGCAC
>NW_027508754.1:430000-440000 GCF_051911475.1 Siphateles boraxobius | reverse complement strand
TAATTCCTACTTTTTATCTCATAATTCAGATTGTTAGATATAAACTTGCAATTGTGAAAAAAAATTTTTTTACCTTAGAATCGGACTTTATAATCAGAATCTGAAACAGAATCAGAAAGAGCTTTATTGCCAAGTGTGCTTGCACACACAAGGAATTTGTTTTGGTGCTGAGGCTTCCAGTGGACTATACAAATACAACAAGAAACATGAAACATAATACTACAAATTATAAGAATAAAGAATAAACATTTAAATATATGAGAATAAAAAGTATCACAGTTGGGTTTAGTCAGAATAGACATTTCCAGATTTCCAGATTACGAACATATTTACAGTGTTTTGAATATTATAATAAATAAATCTAAATATAAGTAACTCGTAACTGCGAGTTTATATATCAAAATTCTGAAAAAAGATGTCAGAATTGCATATTATAAAGTCAGAATTGCGTATTATAATGTCAGAATTGCATATTATGAAGTCAGAATTGCGTATTATAATGTCAGAATTGCGTATTATGAAGTCAGAATTGCGTATTATAATGTCAGAATTGCGTATTATAATGTCAGAATTGCGTATTATAATGTCAGAATTGCATATTATGAAGTCAGAATTCCGTATTATAATGTCAGAATTGCGTATTATGAAGTCAGAATTGCGTATTATAATGTCAGAATTGCGTATTATAATGTCAGAATTGCGTATTATAATGTCAGAATTGCATATTATGAAGTCAGAATTGCGTATTATAATGTCAGAATTGCGTATTATAATGTCAGAATTGCGAGATATAAACTCACAATTGCGAGAAAAAAAAAGTATTTATAATACTCAATTCTGACTTATATATCGCGCAATTCTGACTTTATATCTCACAATTCTGACTTTATATCGCACAATTCTGACTTTATATCACGCAATTCTGACTTTATATCGCACAATTCTGACTTTATATTGCGCAATTCTGACTTTATATCGCACAATTCTGACTTTATATCGCACAATTCTGACTTTATATTGCGCAATTCTGACTTTATATCGGGCAATTTTGACTTTATATCTCGCAATTCTGACTTTATATCTCACAATTCTGACTTTATATCTCGCAATTCTGACTTTATATCGCACAATTCTGACTTTATATCGGGCAATTTTGACTTTATATCGCGCAATTCTGACTTTATATCGTGCAATTCTGACTTTATATCTCACAATTCTGACTTTATATCTCGCAATTCTGACTTTATATCGTGCAATTCTGACTTTATATCTCACAATTCTGACTTTATATCTCGCAATTCTGACTTTATATCGTGCAATTCTGACTTTATATTGCGCAATTCTGACTTTATATCGGGCAATTTTGACTTTATATCGCGCAATTCTTACTTTATATCGTGCAATTCTGACTTTATATCTCACAATTCTGACTTTATATCGCGCAATTCTGACTTTATATCGCGCAATTCTGACTTTATATCTCGCAATTCTGACTTTATATCGCGCAATTCTGACTTTATATCTCGCAATTCTGACTTTATATCTCACAATTCTGACTTTATATCTCGCAATTCTGACTTTATATCGTGCAATTCTGACTTTATATCTCACAATTCTGACTTTATATCTCGCAATTCTGACTTTATATCGTGCAATTCTGACTTTATATTGCGCAATTCTGACTTTATATCGGGCAATTTTGACTTTATATCGCGCAATTCTGACTTTATATCGTGCAATTCTGACTTTATATCTCACAATTCTGACTTTATATCTCGCAATTCTGACTTTATATCGCGCAATTCTGACTTTATATCGCGCAATTCTGACTTTATATCTCGCAATTCTGACTTTATATCGCGCAATTCTGACTTTATATCGCGCAATTCTGACTTTATATCTCGCAATTCTGAAAAATGAAGTCAGAATTGCGAGATGTAAACTCGCAATTGTGAGATTTTCGCAATTATCTTTTAAAATGTTTTATTCTGTGGTGGAAAAACAGCTTCCACAGTTACCGACATTCTTTTGAATGGCATTATATAGTTCAGTTAAATGAATTATTATTCAGTCACATGAGGTTCCATTTCAGTTAGGATTCTGCTTTAATAAGCGTCTGTCATATAGGCAGAATATTGGAGCAGAGCTATTTTTTCAGATTGAAACTGTGCAGTGATACTTAATGAAATCATCTCTAAACCGGATGGTTTTTGTTCCTGACATTTTGCCCGGGGAAAACAGGAGTTAATATTGGATAATTAAAATAATGCCAGAAGACTGTATGTTTCATAGCGAGAGGAAATCCGCTGAGCGTAGAGAAAACTAAACGAGGAAAGCAAAGATTTGAAGATCTCTCGAGGTTCTCTATTAGCCCTCAGGTCTACAAGTGAAACCAGTTCCAGAGCTTGAACTAATCCCAGTTACTGAGAGCTCAGTGGATCCCGACTGTCTGAAGCAACTAATGCAGCAGAATTGATGATCACAAAAGTGAATCCTGTCCATCTTATTAGTCTACCGCATATTCGTTATTCCTTTCTCTTATTTGCTTGTGTAATTCAGTTCTCCAGGGCTTCTGTTCTCACCATTCACACCCATTTCTGATGCATTTTCAGCCTTTTAGTCACAGGTAAAGTATAGAAAACGTAAATGGATAGTTCATTTACTCCTTCATCCTATTCCAAACCTGTACGACAAAAATCAGGAAAAGATTGAGGTCTAGACAACATTGGATCCCCATTGGCTCTCATTATATGGACATAAAACAAAACAAAACACTGAGATGTTTTACAGAATATCTTTTGTGTTTCATAGAACAAAGGAAATCAGACAGAATTGCAAGTAAAAAATCTTTGGATTTTTTTAATTTCATTTAAAGGGGTTCATATGGTGACTTTTAAAAGTTATTTTGTTTATTGGATGTAAAAGAATAGGTTATCATGCTTTAATGTTCAAAAACTTTCCAGTCTTTTTGTGTTATGAATGATCCTGGAGGCAAGCTGGTTGTGAGAACCCAAATGCAATTTATTACAAAACTTGATCAAACATAAAACAAAAGCATGAAAAGGAGACAAGAAACATTCATGAAGCTAACTGACAGCAGTTACACAAAACAATACTAAACAAAGACACAGAGCAAACATGAGGGCTTAAATACACAAGACTAACGACTAGACAAGGGACATCTGTGAACAATTAAACAATGAACCAATGACAACATGACAAGGGAACACATGACAGGATCACATGACTAGAACAGGGGATCACATGACAGACAGGAACCAGGAACAAGAAACAAACCCTAAACCGTGACAGTCTGAACACACTCCCTGCATCCCAATGTCCATATATACTATCATCCTAAATATTATGTGAGATTAGAATAAGTGTGTCTCAAAGCTTAGTATGTTGAAAAGAGTCCCCGGATTATCTACTATTTCCAGTGGATGTTCGAAGTGTGGATCCGTGCTCACTATAACGGTAGATATCCGTAATAAAGGCTAGATGTCTCGTCCACGCTGCTGGCCAATGAAGGGCGACGTCCGCACCTGGCGGCCATCTTGTCACAGGCAGATCGCTCGCTCGTAACATTGTGTTTTAATGGTGCATGCACTTTTTAAATAACCATAACTTGCTCCATTTTCTACCGATTTTCAGACGGTTTTGTTATAAACGACAGAGATGTAGTTATCACACTGTATACTTATGAATAATAAGTGTATAAATAAATAATCATCCAGAATTATAGCCACGGTAATAACGTTTGTAAGAAACCAACCCGTTTGTAAATCCGTTAATATTTCAACGAGATAAGAGTATTTGTGTTCGTGCTGATCACTCATCTTACATCAGGTACCACAGAGCCCGTCAGAAAGCTTGCCTGTGACAAGATGGCCGCCGGTGATGACGATAGAGACTCCGCCGTAAGACATCTAGCCTTTATTATGGATATCTATGACTATAACAGCTAATATTACCCACAACCCATTGCGCACTACAAACACGAGTAAAAAGTGTTAAAAAAGAAAAAAAAACATGGCGGATATGCGCGACCCACGGTGAGAGGTTTAGAAAAAGGTTTGAGTGACTAATCAAAGTTTAACCTGATAGAAAAATATTTATTTAATGTTATCCCTGTTATATTTCATGTGGACTTTTATAAAAGACCCGTTTGGCCATTCACTTTTAAACGCATCATTATGCATTAATATGAGGAGAGTCTCCGCATTAAAGACCCGCAGATCAACGTGATTCTGCATTTCTCTCCGATACGATGGGAAATTAAATGAAAAGTGGAGGATTTTAACTGTGACGAGATGATTGACAGGTCAGTTTACAGTGACTGGATGAGAGAGAACAACCGTGAAAGACACAATTGTATGACGTGATAGTTCGTCCCAAAGCTTGTCTACTCTTTTGCTACACACTCAAAAGTATGTACTTTTTATTTTTTGTATTATTATTTAAGATGATTTTTTTTGTGGTTGTTATATTGTCTTCAAACTCATAAATAAAGTAGATATGAAAAAGTATCTACTTTTTTTTCACAATAAAGGCCATTGCACACTGAGTCCGAAACTTTCATGTGTTTTTTTGTGTTCGTCACCCTAAAAATTCGTCACGCACAGAAACCTTGCACACTGAGTCCGATGCGTATTTATTAAACCGCAAAAAATACTAAATGGATTCGTCAAGCAGTGAGGATGATTTTGTTGCCCTCTCTCTTCTTAAAAAGAGAAAAAGAAAGAGGAAATATTGGGTCCATCCAATCCTGAGATTGCGCCGAGAGGAAGGAGAGTTTCAGCTCCTTATCAAGGTGTTGCGAAATTATCCCGAGCGATTCAAAATTTACCTCAGGATGTCAGTGGAACAGTGTGATGCTTTGCTAGCGATACTGGAGCCACATTTAAAAAGAAGACCACGATAGTTTACATTCTAGATATTTAGTTTAGATACTTTATATTCAGTGTCTTTGTAAACCGCATTTTGTTTTTCATGCAGTGCTTTGTGCTGCGAGACGAAGTGTATCAACTTGTCAGGCGGCATTCTGGATTTTGTCGTTCGCTTGTACGGTGGCTCTGAATTGTCAAAAAACCTCTCAAAATGCTGGCTGTGGATGCGAAAAACGCAGAAAATCGAACCCGATCCGAATTTTTTTATTAGTTTCGTAGACAGTGTGCAAGCGTGATTGACATAACGTGAGGTCGAATTTTTTTTTTAACGTGCTAAAATTTCGGATGTGAATTTCGGACTCAGTGTGCAATGGCCTAAAGAGTACATACTTGTAGGGTGTAGTATAAGTAGGTGAATTGGGACGCAGCAATTGATTTCTCCAAAGCCCCTCCTTCTGAAAAGCTCAGAGTGATCTGATTGGCCAGTAGACCCAGTGCGTTGTGATTGGCCGAACACCTCGAGCGAGTGTCAGAAATGTAACGCCCCGCACCATAATCGTGAGCTTCAAATTCCAAGGCTTCGAAAGCATTTGTAAAAACACAATTATTTATAATGTCGTTAGTTTGAGTCAAGGCATTATAGGCAGGTCTGGATCAGATAGATAGAATAAATCTAATAAAGATTTTTTTTATGTGTGTGTGTGTGTGTGTGGTGAAATATCTCTTTAATGTTGGTTTAAACCTTCCCAGGGAACGCAAGAGTTAGAGGTAAATATATTTTAAAGGGAGTGACTGTCTGCACAGCATCTACACACAATACAACTATTCTATCTATTCACTGTTTATTTATGTTTTTTATTTCAGGCCAGACTGTAGTCTGTGAGCCCTCAGCGGTCTCTGAAGTAACACAAGCAGTGCTTGAGCTATTCTAACTCAGTCTCTTTGGGTTTGCAGAAATAAATGCACCACTTTTAGCGTTTTATCCACATTGGGCTGGAGAACTGCTTGTGCTCATTGTAGCTAGTTAAGATCCTAGCCTCGGGTTGCAGAATCAGTGCAGTGAGTGAAGAATAGGCTGTTCAGATCGAGGTTACACACACCTTGAAGAATGATGCATGATAGCATTGATGAGAGAGCCATAGTGAGGGATTTCATGCAGGAGAACTCATGAATTTGCATTCAGAAAAGCAGATGAATGGAGAATCCAAACCTGGTTGAAGATCTTAAGAAAATGCCATTAATTGTCATTGTAATGACTCACAAATGATCTGGAAGTTGACTATGAGGTAGAATGGATTTTAGAGAAAAAGCAAAAAGACTTAAAATAATTCAAACAGTTTGTTATTCTTTCTATATTTAAAGGTCCCATTGTTTCATGATAACGGAGGTCTAGGGGCGTTGAAACTACCATTTAAGTTTCAAAACAGTCGATCCACAGACAAATGCACACAGCCTGGATAAAGTAGCTGTGCCTTTTCACGAGCTGTTGTGACTTCAATATATATGTGTGATGTCAGAACTACTCAGTCCCCGCCTTCAGGCGCCTCCCCCACCAATGGTGGGTCACTCAGAAAAAAACAGGCCAATCAGAAGAGAGGCTCATGAATATTAAGTAGACAGGCCAAAACTGACCTGTTCTTGGCAGAGCTCCTGAGAAAGGAGCTGTAAACATATATTGAGATGGTTTTTGGTACTTATATATTCTTAAGGACACCAAAACCTAAAATAAAACTTCAGAAAGTTGTGCAATATGGGACCTTTAAGTCTCTTTTGGTAAAAGCATTTGCTAATTGCATATAAGACAATATAATACTATTCTTCATGGCGCAGATTCAACAAGGTGCTAGAAACATTATTCAGAGATTTTGGTCCATATTGTCACGATAGCATCATGCAGTTGCTGCAGATTTGTCAGATTTCAACGATGGTCAGTTGGTATTACGAGGCCAAAAGTATGGCAAGAAAATATCATCCGCATCGTTACAGCCTGAACCACTGATATAAGGCAGGATGATCATGCTTTCATGTTGTTTACGCCATACTCTGACCCGACCGTCCGAATGTCACTGCAGAAACCCACACTCACCAGAGCAGAGGCGACGATACAATCCTCTATTGTCCAGTTTCAGTTTCTGTTCTCAGCTGACAGCAGCGGCAGCGGTGTGTGTCTGTGTGTCTGTAGGCCTTCTGCTGCGACGTGTTGTGTGCTCAGAGAGTGTTGTGCGTTCAGAGATTGTTCAGAGATTGTTGTGTGTTCAGAGATTGTTGTGTGTTCAGAGATTGTTGTGTGTTCAGAGATTGTTGTGTGTTCACAGATCATTGTTTGTTCAGAGATTGTTCAGAGATTATTGTGTGTTCAGAGATTGTTGTGTGTTCAGAGATTGTTGTGTGTTCAGAGATTGTGTGTTCAGAGATTGTTTTGTGTTCAGAGATTGTGTGTTCAGAGATTGTTGTGTGTTCAGAGATTGTTGTGTGTTCAGAGATTGTTGTGTGTTCAGAGATTGTGTGTTCAGAGATTGTTGTGTGTTCAGAGATTGTTGTGTGTTCAGATATTGTTGTGTGTTCAGAGACTGTGTGTTCAGAGATTGTTTTGTGTTCAGAGATTGTGTGTTCAGAGATTGTTGTGTGTTCAGAGATTGTTGTGTGTTCAGAGATTGTTGTGTGTTCAGAGATTGTGTGTTCAGAGATTGTTGTGTGTTCAGAGATTGTTGTGTATTCAGAGATTGTTGTGTGTTCAGAGATTGTTGTGTGTTCAGAGTTTGTTGTGTGTTCAGAGATTGTTGTGCGTTCAGAGATTGTTGTGTGTTCAGAGTTTGTTGTGTGTTCAGAGATTGTTGTGTGTTCAGAGATTGTGTGTTCAGAGATTGTTGTGTGTTCAGAGATTGTTGTGTATTCAGAGATTGTTGTGTGTTCAGAGATTGTTGTGTGTTCAGAGATTGTTGTGTGTTCAGAGATTGTTGTGTGTTCAGAGATGGTTGTGCATTAAAATCCCAGTAGATCAGCAGTTTCTGAAAAACTCAGACCAGCAACAACTATGCCATGTTCAAACTCACTTAAATCATCTTTCTTCCTCATTATGATGCTCAGTTTGAATTTTGGCAGATCGTCTTAAACATCTCTACGTGCCTAGATGCATAGAGTTGCTGCCGTGTGATTGGCTAAATAGATCCAGTATTTGCATTAACGAGCAGCTGAACAGGTGTACCTGATAAAGTGCCAGTGATTGTAAATTATAAACAACAGCTTTTTAAACGAAACTGGGATCATTCTTACTCATGCTAGTTATATAAAGCCGAGTATTTTTAGACTATCTTGTCATTTAGCCTGGAAACAAACTGTAGGCATAAACAAAACAGAATAATACTGACCATTACACTTCACTAGCGCTCTCTCCATGTGTTTATCAACACACACTGTTGTAGTCTTGACCTTTGTTGACCAGCCTCCCACATCTGACACACACTGTTCACTAGAGGGACGATTACATTGACATTGATTTACTCGCTGGAGGTCGAGCTGATAAAGATGTGGATGTTAGTAGGCGGTTCAACTCGACCGCAGTCTCCAGTTTATTTATCTGTATTTTAAAAGCTGATTTTGTCAGGTTTCAGCTTAATAAGTAATATATCAGGCATATCTTCTAGTTAGCCTAGCTATATGGTTACACTTTACAATAAGGTTAATTAGTTAACATGAACTAAGAATGAACAATACTTCTTCAGCATTTATTAATCTTAGCTAATATTAATTTCAACATTTACTAATACGTTATTAAAATCAAAGGTTGTATTTGTTAACATTAGTTAATGCACTGTGAACTAGCATGAACAAAAAATAAACAGCTGTATATTTAACTAACATTAACAAAGATAAATAAATACTGTAACAAATGTATAGCTCATTGTAAGTTCATGTTAGTTATTAATACATTAACTAATGAACCTTATTGTAAAGTGTTACCACCTATATATTATTATAAATCTCTTTGTAATATACTGTTGAAAATGCTATTTCCTACTCAACTTATTTTTGACTTGTTGGCCAAGCATTCTTGAACTGTAAAAGTTAAATTGCACAGCAATTCTCCAGGTATCACAGCAAAGCGCTGATACTTGTAAAGTAGCTTGTGCTTTACTGGCAGGAATTTTGACAGTCGCTACGTTATGCACTTAATTT
Organism: Siphateles boraxobius; assembly: GCF_051911475.1. Lineage (NCBI taxonomy): Eukaryota > Metazoa > Chordata > Actinopteri > Cypriniformes > Leuciscidae > Siphateles > Siphateles boraxobius. The sequence continues at coordinate 430,935 of NW_027508754.1, read as the reverse complement.
CTTTTTTTTTTTAACTCAAAATAAGCATCTTTTTTGTTTTGTTGACCTGAGCAAAAGATGTCAGTACAAATTACAATGAAGTAGAGAGTAACGCAAAACCATATCCAGCAGTTTTTAATTATGAGAGAGAGCGAGAGAGAGAGAGAGAGAGAGAGAGAGAGAGAGGGGTTTAACACACTTTTATTTTAGCATCATCACAATAAATAAATAAATAAATAAACAAACACTAAAATTTCAACACCAATTAATGTTCATAAAATGTACACAACACCTGGTTTATCCCTCAAATTTCCATAAAATGTTGTAAACTCCCAACCAATTTATAATACGCGCATTCCGCTCTGAGACGAGAACCCACTAGGCCCAAAAACATAAAAATTGGATTTACTGCAACTTGTCCTGATATCTTATTCTTCCTAGTTTTCCAGATGGCTAATTTTGCATAACCAAATAGGAAATTAAGTAAAACCAAAACATTGTTTTGCTCAACGGTGTACTTTGAAGCAAAGATAAACAACTGAAGAGAAAAAGTTTCACCCAAAGATGTAATCCACTCTGTTAACAAGGGAAACAGATCCATCAACCTTGTACATCGCATAAACAAATGAAAAACAGAAAGGACAAAAAGGACAACCCACACTCACACTAGGATCAAGATACCACATGTCTGTTTGTAGCTATAGACCACTTTTGCGCTGACGTCACAATTACGTCACGGCGTTAGCTGGACGCAAAACAAGGTGAAAACTGGAGGCGGCCAATGCAAACCACAGGTTCGGCTACATAATAAGGATCTTAAATTATTATTATTTTTATTAAATGTCATCTTGTTGTGTTTCTGGGTGCAAGAATCACCTACAGGATCCAATTTGAAATTTTATCGCATAATGTTTTCTAAATTATTGTGATTATTTGTGAATCATCTATGATTGTAT